>NC_051407.1:39913861-39915490 GCF_015228065.2 Penaeus monodon
GATACAAAAACTGATCTGCGTAACTCATCAAAGTGATTGGCGATAGCAACTGGCAGATTATGCTCAGCGATAGAACATACAATTTGAATAGTTACATAGTGACATAGCAGACTGTGAATATATGCCAACGTTGGATATAACTGCTAAACCTTAAAAATATAAACTGACAGAGTAACACGAAGACTATTATTGTTACCCATAAATATACATTTTCTGTTAAATATTGCCTAGTTAAGAAAACGAACCTTTTATTTGAAGGGACCCTAAGCTATTATAGCTAGCGCAAAAATTGAACTTAAAATTTGAATAAAATAAATTCTGAGTCAGTGTGACTCCATGCGCTTCCCACTTTAAGCACTTCAAATAAATTACCTCACCGACGGAAGAACTAACGCTGAATGAGATTTTTTGTCATTTAATTATGCTTTACTCTTTTCGCCTTTGCAAATTTTTCATTTAAAGGCGACTCTCCCCACACTGCCATGAATTAAAGCCAAATATCTTTGGTGACAATTTTCCCTGTTGGCAAACGAAAAATAACTTATAAACCCGGCTGCAATCTGCCTAGTAAACATCTTAATTAGGCAGCAATACCCTCCCTGTTCCTGAGTTAACAACTGCCACCGCATATAAGGCGCTAAACGATTGTTAAAGAAGCTAGACGAGATGTAGCTCAATGAGCAGATTACTGAAGTCCTTCTCCCACAGAATGCATATCAGATTAATTGTTCTTCTCACGAAAACGAAAAGACTAGACACTTAACCTTAATAAAGCTTCCCGAAATGGTCAGTCAGTATAGTCCTGTATTCGCCTCAATGAATCAAGTAAATACACACTGCATCGTAACGTATCCCTGCTATCCTCGGTTTAACACGATGATAATAAAGAATGCCGAGAAATATATCCTGAGATGCTGAGGAGTTTTTTGATGGCGTAGAAACATACTTACAGTACTAAAGTTACAGAGGAATTGTAAAACTCTCCAATTTTATGGAAATAATAATCGAAAATGCAAAGTAACGTGTGTACAAAAATGAAATTATTGATACACAGTCAATAAGACTCTTTAGACCTGGGTAAATGTGGGCTCAGTGAACCGCCACTTGGGGGTGGTTGCTACAGGTGTTCATTTAAGTGTGTTCATTATCTGGAAAAGGGTTAAAGAACATCCAAAATATGTGTACTATTTGTAGCATCAATATCGGATGTTTCATATCAGACTTCAAACTCAGCTGTATTTCAAGTACCCATACGAAAAATAGGGAAAGCATTTGTAAGTGAGTGTAACGTTCATATACACATGTATAAGCTCCGTCACTAAACCATCCGCACACAAATCACGCAGACACAGCCGCGCACGCAAATCTTCCATGTATGCGAAGGGTGCTTCATCGCAGAGCCTCGTCCTTTGATGTTCACATGCAGACGCCGGCAGCTGTGAGAGTCAACGGAAGTTTGCGGAGTGAAAACAAGTTCTTTCACACGGTCCTCTTGCCCGCGTTGTAATAGAAGTCCAGAACAAAGGGAAGATGTGTTTTCGGAGGACTATCAAAGTTATTTCTCACCTATACTCTTTTGGAATTTAGTTATACTCTCGCAATAGACTACGCATGACTGAAATGTTTCAT
>NC_051407.1:39921306-39922870 GCF_015228065.2 Penaeus monodon
GGGGAGGTAGGTAGAGGTAGGTATCATAGCTCAACTTCCCTTTTCAAGATTCATCGCATCAAGGCATTCTATTTTGGGACCGATTCTCCATTTTGAAATAAGCTTGTTAATTACAATCTCTACGAAAAATGTCAGCCAGTCTAGATCCTGATCATTTTATCCATTTTTTCTTGGCATGTTCCTATGACTGTACTTAGTTCATTTTTGAATGTCCAATTTTCTGATAATTAGTTACTATTATTTGTCTGACCATGATTTATAAATAGTATGGTTAGTTCATATAACTGTTTGGTAACTCGGACTATTTTTTTATCATATATTTTGCAGTCAATATTCTATTTGCTAGGTTTTTTCCCCCCAACATATTTCAGGTTTAAAACTAATATTTCACCCAAGGATAAAATGAAACACACAATTACTAAAAAAGAAATTTCATTTTACAGGAATATTTTCACATTACAAACTTCTAGATTATAGCCTACAGGCAAAGTTCTTAAATCTCAATTTTCAGCTGATGAATCTAAAAAATAATCCAGCTGTACAGAACAGAACAAGTAAATGCAATTATGGGAATCATCTAATAGAAAGCTTACTAAATGAGTAAATAAGAAAAACTACAACTGCAGAGTCAGTTATTAAAAAGCTGTTTTCCTTGGACTCAAGGAAAATAAAATTATTGTGGCTCAAGGGGAAAATACTGTACATACTGCAATAGCAGCTATACAAAAAGGTTACTGAACAAACTCCCAAACATTCAAACACTTTTGAGTGCCAAGTCAGCTGACTATTCTCTCTGCAGTCCTTCACTCACAACCTAAAATCAAGCATATTGAAGAAATGTTCCATGCTAGAACAGCCATTCTTGGATAACTTGAATTCCCATGTTTATTTACTTTTAAAACTTTAGTAGTACCTAAATGTGGGAAAATTCTAAATGTAACATAATTGAAAAGTATAAAAAAACAAAGTTGAGACCACTTTCCTCCTCATAATAAATTGAGTAAATAACTGGACTAAAACTGGCTTTCTGCAAGGTGGCCTTCTAGCAAGTTACTGAAGAGTCGCAGGCCATAAACTGATACTTCCTAAGGAAATAAACAGCAGATACACACATATTTACATTTCATTACTTACACCAAAGTGTTGCTAACCTGCTTATATGGAGCAATATTATAATGTACGAGTCTTACAAAATTGGCGCGTATCACAGGACAGAAAACGAAAATCTTAGCGTGGATCGGCATGTGAAATGGAACTTTCTCAAAAGAGGAGCTGAATGTGAGTCAGATACACATTAGATCTCAACTATATGTAAAATGGAGAAAGTGGACAGATTTTTTTTTTTTTAATCTATAGTGAATCACGTCACCACAGATTTATTTTCATTTACAATTCCTTTAAAAAATATGTACAGGTCTTCTTAGAGCAAGTTCCAATATATGTGTATATTACAAGACACAAGTCTAAAAATTAGCTGTATAAAAGAAGTCTTGTCCACACATCACCCTAAAATATCCCAAAACATCCAATATATCCTTTCCATTTTCATTTAAATTTTCAGAGC
>NC_051407.1:39923266-39924889 GCF_015228065.2 Penaeus monodon
AGCACTTTTGCTGTCTACAAATTATTTTTTACATTTTTTTAAACCCTACACATCATTCACTGATTATGCTTCCATAAAAGTGATCCTATTTCATTTCAGAGGAACCACAAAATATTCTGAGTATGTGGATGGAGATTTCCTGATATTAGTTTTATTCTTAGTCCTTCACTAAATTTCTTAACGATAACAATCATTTAAAGGCAGAGGTAGTTTAGAAAAAGCTTACAAAATATCAGGATTAGGGGACTGACAATGCTTGTTAACAATATACATTACAAACCTGGGTACCTTTCAACCTGAGGAAGGCTAAATTTTACAATATTGACAGCTTACTACCCTTGATTTATGTGAACTATACTAATTCCAATTACAAATAACTTTCTTTTTCCACAGGCTGTTTGAGTTATTGATCAAAATATTTACTCTTTTTGGATTTCACACACACACAGTGAAAATAAATAATAACCTCTTTCCTTCGCAAACTGCACCACTCTAAGAGTCTACCAGGAACCTTTTTCGCAATGTAAATGCACCATTCCTTCAAGTCTTGGAGAGTCCTTGTTTCTTAGCAAGCGTGTCCTTGCCACACTCAAAGAATAGGGGACTGTGGCCTCCTCTAAGGATATGTTTGGAAGTCCATATCTCATGGTTCAATCTCTCTCACTTCACATCTCAGCTCATTTCATACACTTTGTAACTAAAAAATTTTGAAGTTCTAAGATCCACTGCTCACTGAAGCTCTTTGAATGCAGAAGCAATAATGCCCACAGGCGATTGTCCAGGAGCAAGAACTAGATCCTAATGAACTCCTTCACAGTTAAAAGATTTTACCAAGATTGGTAAATTAAAATGAATTAGTCAATAGCTTATGGTACCCTGATTGTTACTGGAGTTTGGGTCAAGTTGCCTGTCAGAACTTTAGCATAAGATATACTGTAAGAGATCATTTTCTGTGCACATGGCACCAGTTCTTGCTAGCACCCATTTTTTTGGTGGCACCATGATTGATTACATTAAAATTTCATATGATCTTAATGTGGAAACAAACAATTGGTAAAAAAAAAAAAAAATCAATACTATTACATGCCTGTTTTTGGCAGTATTCTCTGTGACAGAGCTAATGAATTCACTTGTTGTAAAGGAAGTCACTTGTCACTGAAGATGGTGATTGTCAACACAAAACATGTTTCCAGTGTGTAGTAATAATTTAAGTAGCTGAACTAAAAATACCAGGCAAATTCTAGACCATCTCGAGGAAGGAGAATTCCTGACCCTTCTACTCCTTGACAATAGTTATACTTTCTTGGTGTAATCAGACGAAGGGATTGCTCCTCTGATAAATGTCATTGGGATGGCTGTTCTGCTGGCTGATGTTATTCCTATTGGCACATTGCTGTAGGCAAAAGATGGTCATATAGAATATTAGGGCGGTAAAAGAAAATCTTCATGCATATACTACCAAATAACAGATGTATGTATTTCATCAATAACCTGTTAAATCATACAGCTTTAACTCACCGCTTGCTTCCTTTCCCACGTCTTCATGGCTAGCTTGTATTTCTCAAATTCATGGCACCAGTCGCTATACACCTGGAAAATGAAATTCAACTTAGCAGAGGTTCA
>NC_051407.1:39925580-39926101 GCF_015228065.2 Penaeus monodon
CTCGAGGATGAAATGAAATCCTGCCAAAGGCGGAAAGGAACAACACATTGGGGCTGGAGCACGTGATGAAGAGCAACGCCTTGTTCAAAACACCACAATTTATTGTTCTCTGTGCTGCGGTGCATAATATATTCACGTGTAACTGGAATGTGCATTATAATTTGACGAATTTACTTTATATAAAAAAGTAACTTCTATTTATTTCTCTTATACAAGATTACATAAAAACACATTATTAAGATGCATATAACCTTATGCTGGTTTGTGTAGTAACCATACCTTCTGGAAATCATTAGTGCGAGCAGGTGCAGAGCAGCGGTGTGCATCAACAGTAATGTTGTATGAGCAGACAATATCTCCTCCCATCTTGCAGTCATAACGACCAGCATCAGCTTCATTTACATTCATCACCACCAAGCCATGTTCTGAAGTCTCAATATATTTGTCTGGCCTGTAAGAGAAGAAAAATCTTCAATATTTTATACTCCATCCAAATGACAGAGAAAGCTCTCCTACCTACA
>NC_051407.1:39926164-39926532 GCF_015228065.2 Penaeus monodon
ACCACTTTGGCGAGCACTTTAAGTCTTTTGGTGAGTGATCGGTAAATGTACGTCTTTTTATATAAATGTGGTATTGCCTTTTTTTTTACTTCTCAAAATATTCATCATTATACACTTGTCTTCCTACTCATAATAATGATTTAATAGTGTGCAAAATTTCAAAATTCCCTTTAGTATTTTGCAGTTTCTTTCCAATTCTTTACTTCAAAATAGCTATAATTACGTACTTTAAAAAATAATTAGCTTGTTTAAATAAAATCCGGAAAAGAAAGGGTGGCAATATACGTTATATCTGTAAAATATAATTGTGTTATGTTACATCTCACATCAAAGGGCTTAGTAAATTTCATGAATATATTCAATTCCAA
>NC_051407.1:39933846-39934085 GCF_015228065.2 Penaeus monodon
AGGACGGCGGCGGCGGGCAGGTCAAGAGTACGCGGAGGGGGGCGAGAGAGGCAGGAGAGACAGGTGCAAGGCGCGCTGGCCGGCCGGCGCTGGGGCCAAATGGCAAAGCATACATTACTCGAGCGTAATAAGAGAGGAGTATCTACGCTGCTCCATCCATCACCCACCCTCTGCTAAACAAACACACGCGATCTGCCTTCTACCTTGTGAATATCCAATAAACAACAGTGCTAGCTCTC
>NC_051407.1:39934477-39934881 GCF_015228065.2 Penaeus monodon
CCCGGGTTGCATGTCGCAGTCCCTCATGCCCCCACTTTTTCCCTGGCGCCAGCACTCACGGCGCCGCCCCACGACACGCCCCCCCGCTGGGCAAAATGGCAGCCAGGGCTCGCTGTCCCCGCACGCTAGCCCGCAAGACCCGGACGTCTGCACGTTCGCCCTAGTTAGCGGAACTGACAAGCTGTCAAGCAGACTGACACTTGTGTAATGAGCCCGCCACGTGACTACTAGTTAAAGTACGCCGGCCAAGGCTCGCAGGTGTCATGCACTCCCATTCATCCCGGCCATGCCTTGGAAGTCTAATCCATTGTCACACTGGTCACTGCGGTGGCGGCTCTGTCGGAAATTGGAAGGGAAGGGAGGGAAATCACTTTAAAATCATTTATACTCACTTGTTCTAACGT
>NC_051407.1:39934981-39935615 GCF_015228065.2 Penaeus monodon
GGAACCATTTATTTTTTTTTTTTCCTTAGATAACCGGGACCCTTTTGGGATTTTGCATGAATTTCCCCACACTGTTACATAAGGCTTCTGCCCAATGGGGCACCACCTTTTGCCCAAAAAACAGCGTTCGGGGGGATGTAAATTATAAAAAACCGTCCCGTTTTTAGGGGCGGGTTTGGGTTGAAAATAAAAACTATAAAAAAAAAATAGAATTTTTGAAACATTCTCTTCGTAAAATAATAAAAACCCAGCTTTTTTGCAGGAAAAATTCAAGTTGACATTTCTTCTTTCTTTGCTTATCAATTTATTTTAAATTTAAGTCTTCAGTAAAAAGCAACGCGGATATTTTACACTCGTACCTTGAAACTCTATGAAAAAATTAAACATAGTACCCGGGTTTAAATCATATTTTTAATCTAATGTATTTTAATATGATTTAAAGAAAGACATAAATTAAGATCAGTGCATGCCCTAAAAATATTTAAATACAGAATCATCTAGAAAACCCCGATAACCGTCTAAAGGTGAGTTTAAGGAATCGTGTAAAATTTCATTTCCTTAGCGAGTCCCCCCGGTTATCCGCGTTGACCCACATTTTCGACTTCATTCCACGCGCCTCGCTCGGGCTGCCTAA
>NC_051407.1:39935640-39936057 GCF_015228065.2 Penaeus monodon
GGAGTCCTTTGTAGGAAACAGTCAATTTTTGGGGGTAAAATTTGTAGTTAATTTTGGTTTGACATGAATTTTGAAAAAAAGGTGGGGTGGGTGACATGTGGACAAAAAGGGGACATGATTTCTTTTTTTTTAAAAGTTTGTTTAGTGTCGTGGGGGTTCTTCGCTCCTTCTGTGTCAGGAAACTCGGGGCGTCAGGATAAGGTTGGGTGAGAAATTGTTTATTTCGGGCGGTTTGGGCTTGATAAAAAGAGAGAGAGATACTAAATCTAAAGGGGGGAAAAAGCAAAAAGGAAGAAAAAAGTGAATACATATATATTTGAATAGATTTTTGAGTTATTCAATAATAAAAAGCGCCAGTCAAAAGTGGAACAAAAAAAAAGGGAAGTTAAAACAACATAAAAACACTAATTAAAAAGA
>NC_051407.1:39936407-39937086 GCF_015228065.2 Penaeus monodon
CCCACCTCTGGGGACCGTAGGGTTTGGCGCGTATCGCCAACAGGTTTCCCTTTGACTTTTGTGCGTTTCCGTAGCGCCCCGGGAGTGCCAACGAAAACAGGGATAATTATGAGCAGAGGGAAATTTTCAAAAAAAGGGGGCGGAGCCAAGGCCCCTAACTAATGGAAAAAAAGGTTTGGGGGGACCCCCAGTTGCTCTGGCGCATCCCCGTGAAACTTTGGGGTGAGTTGTTTCCCTGGTTTGCACGTTGCCCGTCCCTAGTGTCAGGTTGTTTCGGTTTCCTTTCCAAGGTTATGTGACGGGGGGTTGTCCTGTAACCCTTGTCGGAATGAGGTGTAAAAATGGTTATTTTTATTATGTGTTTTTATCATTTTTATTTTGTTTTACTAGTGTTTTTATTATTCTTTTATCGTTTTTCCGATTGAATTATCTTTATTGTATTTATTATCGCGTAATCATGTTTTCCCACCATTTAACTAAGTCATAACTAAACATTGCTGTTTTTATCATAATATGATCACAAAGAATTTTAAAATATATACTTTTTATTAAAATTTTCCGTTATTATTTTTTATTATTTTTATTTTTAAATCATTACTTTTATCCCAACTACGAATGTTTTAATTGATTCCCGCATTACCATTTTTTCAGTCATTGTTGTTAAATCATTCTGTAATAC
>NC_051407.1:39937731-39937804 GCF_015228065.2 Penaeus monodon
GAGGATATAAAGTGTTTTTCCGGATATTGTAGTAAGCTAGTATCAATGGAATATTACCTTTCTATATTACGAT
>NC_051407.1:39938070-39938135 GCF_015228065.2 Penaeus monodon
GGTGTTGGTGGTAAAGTTTGAAGCATTTTAACTGAATTTTTGACCGGTAGACAACAGCGTGTTCA
>NC_051407.1:39939916-39940022 GCF_015228065.2 Penaeus monodon
AAAAGGGTGGGGACGGGGGTTTTGGGGGTTTGTGGAAAGGAAAAAAAAGAAAAAAATTTTTAAAAATGATTATGAGGCTAAAAAAAAAAATTTTTCTTTTTTTTTA
>NC_051407.1:39941175-39941265 GCF_015228065.2 Penaeus monodon
TTCATTAATAGCATTTTCAATTAAGCAAAAAAAAAGGGGTTAAGGGGCTTATATAAAAAGGTTTTAAAAGGACTCCATTACCCAAAAAGG
>NC_051407.1:39941557-39941706 GCF_015228065.2 Penaeus monodon
TGAACAAGCTGTTGTCTACCGGTCAAAAATGCAGTTAAAATGCTTCAAACTTTTCCACCAACCCCACAAACTGCAACTTAAAATTAAACCTAGGATTAAAGGCAAAAATGCACTATCATCATCAGATTAGGGCAGTCAGCGCAGATAAA
>NC_051407.1:39941829-39941893 GCF_015228065.2 Penaeus monodon
CCCCTTTACTAATATAAAATATACAGAAACACAATAATCCCAATGTTAGCCCTTCTCAATTTTT
>NC_051407.1:39942775-39943058 GCF_015228065.2 Penaeus monodon
CACCTCACTTCCGACAAGGGTTACAGTGACAACCCCCAGTCACATAACCTTGGCAATGGAAACCGAAACAACCATGACACTAGGGACGGAGCAACGTGCAAAACCAGGAGAGCAACTTACCAACGTCTCACGGGGACTGCGCCAGAGCAACTGGCGTCCCCGAAACCTGTCTTTCTCACATTAGCTTGAGGGTCCTTGGCTCCGCCCCCTTTGTTGAAATTTCCATCTGTCTCATAATTATCTGCCCTGCTTTTCGTTGGACACTCCGGAGCGCTACGAAGCG
>NC_051407.1:39943496-39945579 GCF_015228065.2 Penaeus monodon
TCTTTTTATATTAGTGTTGTTTTTGTTCGTTTTTAAACTTCCCCTTTTTTTATTGTTCACACGTTTGACTGGCGCTTGTTATCTATTTGAATAACTCTAAAAATCTATTCAAATATATATGTCTTCGACCTTTTTTTTCTTCCTTTCTGCTTTTCACCCCTTTCAAATTTATGTATCATACTCTCTCTTTATTATGCAAGCCACAATCCGCCAGAAATAAGCATGATTTCTCATCCTAACCTTATCCTGAACGCCTGAGTTTCACTGACACAGAAGGAGCGAAGAACCCACACGACACTAAACAAACTAAAAATAAAGACAATCATGTCCTTTTTCGTCCACATGCCACCCACCACACCTTTTTTTTTCAAAGTTCATGTCAACCAGAGATTAACTACAACTTCTACCCCGCAAATTGCACTGCTTACCTACAATAGAGGACTGCCAAAAAACATAGAAACTAAAAAAGAGAAAAGTTAGGACATGCAAAGAGGGGAGGCGCGTGGAATGAAGTCGGAACTCGTGGGGTCAACGCGGATACACCGGGGTGACTGCGCTAAAGGAAACTGAAATTTGGACACGATTCCTTAACCTCACTCTTTAGACGGATTATCTGGTTAGTCTAGATGATATACTGTATTTCATATCATATTTCAGGTCAGTAGCATCTGATCTTAATTTATGTCTTGTCTTGAATTATACATATTAAGAATACATTAGATTAACTATATAATTTAAACCCGGATACTATGCTTTAATTTCTTCATAGAGTATTCAAGGTACGAGTGTAACTATCCGTGTCTGCTTTTTACTGATAGACTTAATTAACAGTAAGTTGTATGAAGCAAAAGAAGCCATGAAGAAATGTCAAGCTTGCAGTATGTCACTGCAAATATGACTGGTTTCTCTACTTTATCTGCTACGAAGAGAATTGTTCTCAAGCAGTTCTATTTATATCACTATAGTATTTCCTATTGTCAACCAAGAAAGACGACCATAAAAATCGGCACGGTTTCTATAAATTTACATCCCCTCGATATCGCATGTTTCTTGGGCAAAAGGTGCGTGTCCTAAGTCTGCTGGCAGAAGCACTTATGTAAGCAGTGTGGGAAATTCTCATGACAAAAATCCAAGAGCTCCAGGTTATCTAAGGAAAAAGAAAAAAACTAACTGGTTCCCGATTAGTTTGATAATCGAGTCGAAAGAACTTTCCGTATTGTAAAAAAGCAGACAAAGAAACCTGTCGAGACTTTCTCTGAGACCCGCATGTTTTGTTACGCAGCGAAATTTCTAACAAAAACATAGGAACCAATCCTGAATAGTCAAAGGTTTCAAGGTGAAATCATTTCTAGGTTCTGCGTGCTATAAATATTCAAAATGAGACAGATCTTTTCCTTCGTCAACTAGTTAGTAAAATGTCTGTTTGTGGTTAAGCAGGTTTCAAGCTCGAGGCACTCTTTAAACTTTACATTATATAAAACATACACTGGTTGGTTTATTCAAGAATCATATTTTCTTCTATGGAACTTTCTGTTCAGCCTCTAAAGTCCTCCTACGAAATGTATAATACTTCCAATATTCACTTTAAAAGGTTCTTGTCATACATTTCTCATTGATATAAGTTTCAAACTTCAAAAACACATTCATTCTCTAAAACCTCGATCGAAGAAGCACAGGATCTTAACATTAGTAAAATGACCCGGTCTCTTAGCAGGAAATTCAAGAGAAATGAGTAGAAGGTTATAAGGAACTCGTTCTCCTAACTATGCCCGCAGGTGGACAGCGTGATATTCTACGACGGGGCATTGTCATCCCTAAGTATAACATTAATAAGTCTAGTAGATATGAGAAGAGGGGGGCATGAAGTATACCCGGGAAATGCAAATGAAAATAATAAAAAACAAAGATAGAAAACAAGAAATCGAGCACACTACCGAATATATGCAACAACAAGTAGTAGAAAAAAGTAAAAAAACAAAACAGACATCGCACCGCCACGGTAAGAATGCTGTTGCCAGAGTGCTACTCTCAGCCCTCGACCACAGACAAGACTTGCGTTGAAAAGAATCGGTCTGTTATGTTT
>NC_051407.1:39945624-39947065 GCF_015228065.2 Penaeus monodon
CGATGTGGTCATGTGTCTTAGAATAGTGAATTATGCTGCCTGAGAGAAACGTGTTCCGCTTGAATACGGTGAAAAACAGAAACCCAAAGTTATATTGCAAAAACTTTGCACCGGACACTTAATCTCCCTACTTGAACTCCTTTTCGGGAGAGCAGGCAGTACATCAGCGTTAGGAATCGTTCAGTGAACAGAACCTAGATTTGTAAATTTTACCTGGTTGTGATCAAAACAACAAGTACTGGTGAATTAATTTAGTTGCAAAGTTGATCAAAACAAAGTACCATCAGCTAGTAAGCTCTGTAGTTACCTATAGATTGTCTATAAACTATAATCATATCAAGGATATATTAGATCAAAATAGAGTACGAAAATGATGACTCCTCCTAATAAAAATACGGCACAGAATCACTATTAGTCACTAGACGAACACCATCTCATGTGCCGTTTGCTCAGATCCGTCTCATTATGAACCAATGACTGTTTTTTACCTTCATCGCGGGGAAATTGTATTCAAGTATTCATACGTGAGGTTTTACTCTTAGTCCAGGAAGTACTTTTACTGGAGATATAAAGCATGAAGATGTAATTTAGACGCATAGAAATATGAATGCCCTATTGTTATTTTCATGTAATTTGGGTTCCTATGGACAACCATTTATCATAAAATACCTTAGCATTTAGTAAGTATTTGTACATTATATTTTGTAAGTATAGTGTTATACTGAGCCTGCTTCTTGATATTTCGTCACTTCTTCCTCAAAAAGAATAAATCCAGCTTCGGAATCCTATATCGAAATCGAGTAATCCAATCAAACGCCACTCGGTCAGCAGCTATAAGTGCTGACGCTGCGGTTCTTAAACTCTTTACCACCACGCCTTTGCTAGCCAATAGTCCTTGCCTCAAGCCCCTACCGCCCTTTACACCTTCGATTGAATTACTAGAAATTCATGATATATGAAAAAGAAGTTTTATATATCGATACGATGGTCTGTGGTAACTATATTGACACTGTAAATTGGTTATGTTTATCGGTTTTATGTGTATTCAATACACAAATGACATGTAGATTGAATTATATGCTTTTACAGTTAGTAATATTGATTATGAGAACTGCCATTACCAAGCATCCAGCATCAAAACAAATTCTCCATTGTATGCACTGAAAGCAGAAACTCATTGCAGTTATGAGTCATCACAGTTTCTGAGATGACACTCCCGGTCTGAAAAGCTGATATATGTGAAATCAACAGATAACAACCCATTTCGTCTTTTACATAGGCCAGTTATAGAAAAAAAAATATATATAATTTGATGCATTTTTATACATCCCGTGTTTTGAGCAGCCTCTGATTTTTACTAAATGATACTTTTTTTATTTACCTACATAAGGCAAAGCACGCCTTACTCCTACAAATACCATTTATTGCGTTCTAGATTTGT
>NC_051407.1:39947244-39948100 GCF_015228065.2 Penaeus monodon
CAAAAAAATTGTTTTTTAAAATTAACACAATTTTTGTGTGTAGTTCGGATTAATCTTTATTACCCCTTTCTATTTTCATTTCACCTTTTCACAACACCCCCATATCATTAAAAACAAATAAAAAAACAACCCACACCAACCCCCCCCCAAAACAATTTTTATTTATATTCCTTTTAGTCATTCTTCATCTATTACCTACTTACTTTACCAACTACAACTTTTTCTTCAGCACAAACCTTCTGTTCATTGGCCTTGGTTGCTTAAGTTTTGGGCCCCTTTTGCCCACAATTTGCGAGGTCGTAGATGAAAAAATACTGATTTGTTAAAACCTTTATTCGTTCTCTCGGTGACTAATGGTTGGTAAACCTTCGGAAATAGTCAGTTAAAACTTTCATACAGAAAACGGTTATTTAAGAGGCTGGGTTTACTGAATTTTCCTTTTATCCCTTTCTATGAAAACACAAATCCAATTTAGGAAAACAAATTACAAAATATATAAAAATGCGGAGGCCCTTAACACCCCCGGGCCTTTTTTTGTTCTGGCCTTTACGTTAGTAATGTTCGCATTTTGGGATAATTCCCCTGGGAGACGGTAGCGACCTGGCACGAGGACCCCAGAAAGCTTTAAATGCTTTAAAAGCCCATTCCAAAAATTTTGCAAAACCCCGTGGCAAATTTTTTTTAAAGTTAACAAAGTGTAGTAAAAATTTTTTCAGCCTAATTTACCAAGTTTTGGGGGTTAAAACTCTTTGGTACCGTTTATCCTTTCCTCAACCCCTTTTTTGCTGCTCGCCCGCTGACAAATAGTTTCTGCGCCCAACTTTGAAAGTGGGTTACAGAAAAAAAGGGGTAAAAC
>NC_051407.1:39949772-39949938 GCF_015228065.2 Penaeus monodon
AGCATAACATAAGTCATTGTACAAGGAAATGCCTTTCCCCAAAATTTGGGGTTTTTGGGGGTGTGTTGTTTTTGTTGGGGGTTTAATTATTGTGACAGTCCAACCTTAAGGTTGGCCCCCCCACCAAATTTAAATAAATTATAGTTTTGATGTTTTTTGTTTTGTG
>NC_051407.1:39950786-39952407 GCF_015228065.2 Penaeus monodon
AAGAGATACAAAAACTGATCTGCGAACTCATAAAAGGGTGTTTGGCGATAGCAAGGGGCAGTTTATGCTCAGCGATAGAAACATACAATTGAATATTTACATAGTGACATAGAGACTGTGAAAAATTATTGCCAACGTGGATATAACTGAAAACCTTAAAAAATAAAAAACGACAGAGAACACAAAGGGAATTTTTATTTTCCCCAAAAATAGCATTTCTTTTAAAATCGCCTAGTAAAAACGAACCTTTTTTATTTGAAGGACCCAAATTATTAGCTAGCGAAAAAATTTAAATTTAAAAATTAAATAAAATAATTCGGTCAGTGTGATCATGGTTTCCCCATTTTAAAGCATTTCCAAAAAAAAATTTACCCACCGATAAAAGAACAAAACGCAAAATGGGGGTTTTTTTTCATTTAATTATGCTTTACTCTTTTCGCCTTTGCAATTTTCTTTTTAAAAGGGACCCCCCACTGACGAATTTAAAGCCAAAATTTTTGGTGACAATTTTTTCCCTTTTGGGAAAAAACGAAAAATAACGTATAAACCCGGCTGCAATCTGCTAGTAAACATCTTAATTAGGCAGCAATACCCTCCCTGTTCCTGAGTTAACAACTGCCACCGTATATAATGCGCTAAACGATTGTTAAAGAAGCTAGACGAGATGTAGCTCAATGAGCAGATTACTGAAGTCCTTCTCCCACAGAATGCATATCAGATTAATTGTTCTTCTCACGAAACGAAAAGACTAGACACTTAACTTAATAAAGCTTCCCGAAATGGTCAGTCAGTATAGTCCTGTATTCGCCTCAATGAATCAAGTAAATACACACTGCATCGTAACGTATCCCTGCTATCCTCGGTTTAACACGATGATAATAAAGAATGCCGAGAAATATATCCTGAGATGCTGAGGAGTTTTTTGATGGCGTAGAAACATACTTACAGTACTAAAGTTACAGAGGAATTGTAAAACTCTCCAATTTTATGGAAATAATTATCGAAAATGCAAAGTAACGTGTGTACAAAAATGAAATTATTGATACACAGTCAATAAGACTCTTTAGACCTGGGTAAATGTGGGCTCAGTGAACCGCCACTTGGGGGTGGTTGCTACAGGTGTTCATTTAAGTGTGTTCATTATCTGGAAAAGGGTAAAGAACATCCAAAATATGTGTACTATTTGTAGCATCAATATCGGATGTTTCATATCAGACTTCAAACTCAGCTGTATTTCAAGTACCCATACGAAAAATAGGGAAAGCATTTGTAAGTGAGTGTAACGTTCATATACACATGTATAAGCTCCGTCACTAAACATCCGCACACAAATCACGCAGACACAGCCGCGCACGCAAATCTTCCATGTATGCGAAGGGTGCTTTCATCGCAGAGCCTCGTCCTTTGATGTTCAACATGCAGACGCCGGCAGCTGTGAGAGTCAACGGAAGTTTGCGGAGTGAAAACAAGTTCTTTCACACGGTCCCCCTTGCCCGCGTTGTAATAGAAGTCCAGAACAAAGGGAGATGTGTTTCGGAGGACTATAAAGTTATTTCTCACCTATACTCTTTTGGAATTTAGTTATACTCTCGCAATAGACTACGCATGACTGAAATGTTTC
>NC_051407.1:39953050-39954360 GCF_015228065.2 Penaeus monodon
GTGATTCCTAGAATGGTAATGTTAAAACAATACATATGTTAGATCTAAAAATGTCATTTACCATTATGGAAAAGTTTTTGTGGCAAAAAAGGAAAAAAGGGGGCCCGTTAACATTGGGAAAAAAATTTTTGTTAGATTTTAAAAGGGATGTGGGAGGGTAGTATATATATTTGGGTAGGGGAAAAAGGCAAAGGGGGGAAAACCGAAGGGGAAGTACGGGGGGGAACTGTAAAAGGGGGGGGGGGTTAAAGGGGTTTTATGGGCGATTAAAAAAAAATGATGAGTATTTATTTGCCCCGAGGGGGGGCCCAGAGAAACCCACGGTATGGGGAAAAAAGTGCAAAAAAAGCGGGTAAATGGTAAAAAAAATTTTTAGTTGGGGGGAAGGGGAAAGAAAAAAATCCAGAGAAGGGAAAAGGGGAAAACAAGGGGGGTGGTGAAGTACCCGGAAAAGAATGAAAGGGGGGGAGAGATCCGGAGAAGGGGATTTTGTTGTGAATAAAAAGATGGGAGTGGAAAAGGGATAAGGGGGAAAGGGAAAAAGGGAAATTCTTGGTGCACATGGAGAAAAAGGGGGGAGGGTTTTTTTGGGGGAGAGTGGGAGGAATTAAAGGGGATGGGGAAAATTGGGAGGGAAAAATGGGCTCGGCAAAAAACTTGAATTTTAGAGGGGACTAGGAATAGGGGGAAATTTGGGGGGTCGTGAGGGGGCGGGGGTTTCTTGGGTCATGTAAAGGAAATTTTTGGGGTATTCAAGAGTTTTTGGAGGGGGGTTGGGGGCGGGAGGGTTTTATAAATAAAGGCTTTTTGTGAAGGAAAAAAAGAGGGGAAGAAGGGCCCAGGGGGAAAGGTGGGGGGGTAAGGCAGGATGTTTTTGATGGGATTTAAAGTTTTTTTATTGCGGGGTACGAAGTTAGAGTGAAAAAAGGAGGAAGGGTAAAACAACGGGGGAATGGTAAGGTATTGGGGATCTGGAAAAGGGAAATTTTCTTGGGGGAGAGGGGGGGAGGGTTTAGGAAAGGGGTTTCTGAGGGATGAAAAAGACTGGGGGATGATATTGCGAGAGAAAAAGGGTGGGATTCTAAAGGATGAGTAAAGACCCCGGGGGGGATTATTTTTGGGATAGCGGGAAATGAAAAACGAAAAACCGAGGAAAGGGGGTTTTCGTATTAAACGGTCGGAGGGATGGCAAAGGAGAGGCAGAAATCGGGGGAAAAAAGGGGAAATTTTAAAAAAAATAGAAAAGTTTTTTCCATTTTTTTTTGACCTAATAGAGTAAAAAAAAAAAAAATTTTATGGCATCGTTACCT
>NC_051407.1:39954689-39954783 GCF_015228065.2 Penaeus monodon
AGGGAAAGGGGAGAAACCCCTACGGGCCCGGTGAAAAAACCCAGTTTATTACGGGCTTGGAGAGGTAAAAAAAGAGGGGTTTTCCCCGAATATG
>NC_051407.1:39955120-39956705 GCF_015228065.2 Penaeus monodon
AACATAAATGTATTCGATACAACTGGCAGATTATGCTCAGCGATAGAGCATACAATTGAATAGTTACATAGTGACATAGCAGACTGTGAATAATGCCAACGTGGTATAACTGCTAAACCTTAAAATATAAACTGACAGAGTAACACGAAGACTATTATTGTTACCCATAAATATGCATTTTCTGTTAAATATCGCCTAGTTAAGAAAACGAACCTTTTATTTGAAGGGACCCTAAGCTATTATAGCTAGCGCAAAAATTGAACTTAAATTTGAATAAAATAAATCTGAGTCAGTGTGACTCCATGCGCTTTAAGCACTCAAATAAATTACCTCACCGACGGAAGAACTACGCTGAATGAGATTTTTTGTCATTTAATTATGCTTTACTCTTTTCGCCTTTGCAAATTTTTCATTTAAAGGCGACTCTCCCCACACTGCCATGAATTAAAGCCAAATATCTTTGGTGACAATTTTCCCTGTTGGCAAACGAAAAATAACTTATAAACCCGGCTGCAATCTGCCTAGTAAACATCTTAATTAGGCAGCAATACCCTCCCTGTTCCTGAGTTAACAACTGCCACCGCATATAAGGCGCTAAACGATTGTTAAAAGCTAGACGAGATGTAGCTCAATGAGCAGATTACTGAAGTCCTTCTCCCACAGAATGCATATCAGATTAATTGTTCTTCTCACGAAAACGAAAAGACTAGACACTTAACCTTAATAAAGCTTCCCGAAATGGTCAGTCAGTATAGTCCTGTATTCGCCTCAATGAATCAAGTAAATACGCACTGCATCGTAACGTATCCCTGCTATCCTCGGTTTAACACGATGATAATAAAGAATGCCGAGAAATATATCCTGAGATGCTGAGGAGTTTTTTGATGGCATAGAAACATACTTACAGTACTAAAGTTACAGAGGAATTGTAAAACTCTCCAATTTTATGGAAATAATAATCGAAAATGCAAAGTAACGTGTGTACAAAAATGAAATTATTGATACACAGTCAATAAGACTCTTTAGACCTGGGTAAATGTGGGCTCAGTGAACCGCCACTTGGGGGTGGTTGCTACAGGTGTTCATTTAAGTGTGTTCATTATCTGGAAAAGGGTTAAAGAACATCCAAAATATGTGTACTATTTGTAACATCAATATCGGATGATTCATATCAGACTTCAAACTCAGCTGTATTTCAAGTACCCATACGAAAAATAGGGAAAGCATTTGTAAGTGAGTGTAACGTTCATATACACATGTATAAGCTCCGTCACTAAACCATCCGCACACAAATCACGCAGACACAGCCGCGCACGCAAATCTTCCATGTATGCGAAGGGTGCTTCATCGCAGAGCCTCGTCCTTTGATGTTCACATGCAGACGCCGGCAGCTGTTGAGAGTCAACGGAAGTTTGCGGAGTGAAAACAAGTTCTTTCACACGGTCCTCTTGCCCGCGTTGTAATAGAAGTCCAGAACAAAGGGAAGATGTGTTTTCGGAGGACTATCAAAGTTATTTCTCACCTATACTCTTTTGGAATTTAGTTATACTCTCGCAATAGACTACGCATGACTGAAATGTTTCAT
>NC_051407.1:39962382-39963883 GCF_015228065.2 Penaeus monodon
GGGAGGTAGGTAGAGGTAGGTATCATAGCTCAACTTCCCTTTTCAAGATTCATCGCATCAAGGCATCTATTTTGGGGCGGTTCTCCATTTTGAAATAAGCTTGTTAATTACAATCTCCACGAAAAATGTCGCCAGTCTAGATCCTGATCATTTTATCCATTTTTTCTTGGCATGTTCCTTTTTGAATGTCCAATTTTCTGATAATTAGTTACTATTATTTGTCTGACCATGATTTATAAATAGTATGGTTAGTTCATATAACTGTTTGGTAACTCGGACTATTTTTTTATCATTTATTTTGCAGTCATATTCTATTGCTAGGTTTTTTCCCCCCAACATATTTCAGGTTTAAAACTAATATTTCACCCAAGGATAAAATGAAACACACAATTACTAAAAAAGAAATTTCATTTTTCAGGAATATTTTCACATTACAAACTTCTAGATTATAGCCTACAGGCAAAGTTCTTAAATCTCAATTTCAGCTGATGAAACTAAAAAATAATCCAGCTGTACAGAACAGAACAAGTAAATGCAATTATGGGAATCATTAATAGAAAGCTTACTAAATGAGTAAATAAGAAAAACTACAACTGCAGAGTCAGTTATTAAAAAGCTGTTTTCCTTGGACTCAAGGAAATAAAATTATTGTGGCTCAAGGGAAAATACTGTACATACTGCAATAGCAGCTATACAAAAGGTTACTGACCAAACTCCCAAACATTCAAACACTTTTGAGTGCCAAGTCAGCTGACTATTCTCTCTGCAGTCCTTCACTCACAACCTAAAATCAAGCATATTGAAGAAATGTTCCATGCTAGAACAGCCATTCTTGGATAACTTGAATTCCCATGTTTATTTACTTTTAAAACTTTAGTAGTACCAAAATGTGGGAAATTCTAAATGTAACATAATTGAAAAGTATAAAAAACAAAGTTGAGACCACTTTCCTCCTCATAATAAATTGAGTAAATAACTGGACTAAAACTGGCTTTCTGCAAGGTGGCCTTCTAGCAAGTTACTGAAGAGTCGCAGGCCATAAACTGATACTTCCTAAGGAATAAACAGCAGATACACACATATTTACATTTCATTACTTACACCAAAGTGTTGCTAACCTGCTTATATGGAGCAATATTATAATGTACGAGTCTTACAAAATTGGCGCGTATCACAGGACAGAAAACGAAAATCTTAGCGTGGATCGGCATGTGAATGAACTTTCTCAAAAGAGGAGCTGAATGTGAGTCAGATACACATTAGATCTCAACTATATGTAAAATGGAGAAAGTGGACAGATTTTTTTTTTTTTAATCTATAGTGAATCACGTCACCACAGATTTATTTTCATTTACAATTCCTTTAAAAAATATGTACAGGTCTTCTTAGAGCAAGTTCCAATATATGTGTATATTACAAGACACAAGTCTAAAAATTAGCTGTATAAAAGAAGTCTTGTCCACACATCACCCTAAAATATCCCAAACTCCAATATATCCTT
>NC_051407.1:39964376-39966051 GCF_015228065.2 Penaeus monodon
AATTATTTTTTACATTTTTAAACCCTACACCATCATTCACTGATTATGCTTCCATAAAAGTGATCCTATTTCATTTCAGAGGAACCACAAAATATTCTGAGTATGTGGATGGAGATTTCCTGATATTAGTTTTATTCTTAGTCCTTCACTAAATTTTTTTAACGATAACAATCATTTAAAGGCAGAGGTAGTTTAAAAAAAGCTTACAAATATCAGGATTAGGGGACTGACAATGCTTGTTAACAATATACATTACAAACCTGGGGACCTTTCAACCTGAGGAAGGCTAAATTTTACAATATTGACAGCTTACTACCTTGATTTATGTGAACTATACTAATTCCAATTACAAATAACTTTCTTTTCCACAGGCTGTTTGAGTTATTGATCAAAATATTTACTCTTTTTGGATTTCAAAACACACACAGTGAAAATAAATAATAACCTCTTTCCTTCGCAAACTGCACCACTCTAAGAGTCTACCCGGAACCTTTTTCGCAATGTAATGCACCATTCCTTCAAGTCTTGGAGAGTCCTTGTTTCTTAGCAAGCGTGTCCTTGCCACACTCAAAGAATAGGGGACTGTGGCCTCCTCTAAGGATATGTTTGGAAGTCCATATCTCATGGTTCAATCTCCCCACTTCACATCTCAGCTCATTTCATACACTTTGTAACTAAAAAATTTTGAAGTTCTAAGATCCACTGCTCACTGAAGCTCTTTGAATGCAGAAGCAATAATGCCCACAGGCGATTGTCCAGGAGCAAGACTAGATCCTAATGAACTCCTTCACAGTTAAAGATTTTACCAGATTGGTAAATTAAAATGAATTAGTCAATAGCTTATGGTACCCTGATTGTTACTGGAGTTTGGGTCAAGTTGCCTGTCAGAACTTTAGCATAAGATATACTGTAAGAGATCATTTTCTGTGCACATGGCACCAGTTCTTGCTAGCACCCATTTTTTTGGTGGCACCATGATTGATTACATTAAAATTTCATATGATCTTAATGTGGAAACAAACAATTGGTAAAAAAAAAAAAAAATCAATACTATTACATGCCTGTTTTTGGCAGTATTCTCTGTGACAGAGCTAATGAATTCACTTGTTGTAAAGGAAGTCACTTGTCACTGAAGATGGTGATTGTCAACACAAAACATGTTTCCAGTGTGTAGTAATAATTTAAGTAGCTGAACTAAAAATACCAGGCAAATTCTAGACCATCTCGAGGAAGGAGAATTCCTGACCCTTCTACTCCTTGACAATAGTTATACTTTCTTGGTGTAATCAGACGAAGGGATTGCTCCTCTGATAAATGTCATTGGGATGGCTGTTCTGCTGGCTGATGTTATTCCTATTGGCACATTGCTGTAGGCAAAAGATGGTCATATAGAATATTAGGGCGGTAAAAGAAAATCTTCATGCATATACTACCAAATAACAGATGTAT
The DNA here is from genome assembly GCF_015228065.2 of Penaeus monodon. Taxonomy (NCBI): domain Eukaryota; kingdom Metazoa; phylum Arthropoda; class Malacostraca; order Decapoda; family Penaeidae; genus Penaeus; species Penaeus monodon. The sequence goes on from NC_051407.1 coordinate 39,965,826, forward strand.
GTATTTCATCAATAACCTGTTAAATCATACAGCTTTAACTCACCGCTTGCTTCCTTTCCCACGTCTTCATGGCTAGCTTGTATTTCTCAAATTCATGGCACCAGTCGCTATACACCTGGAAAATGAAATTCAACTTAGCAGAGGTTCAAAAAATAAAAGAATTTTTAATGAATAAGGTTAATCCACTAAAATAAACATGCATAAAAAAAAAAATAATATAAAACAT
>NC_051407.1:39966729-39967248 GCF_015228065.2 Penaeus monodon
CTCGAGGATGAAATGAAATCCTGCCAAAGGCGGAAAGAACAACACATTGGGGCTGGAGCACGTGATGAAGAGCAACGCCTTGTTCAAAACACCACAATTATTGTTCTCTGTGCTGCGGTGCATAATATATTCACGTGTAACTGGAATGTGCATTATAATTTGACGAATTTACTTTATATAAAAAAGTAACTTCTATTTATTTCTCTTATACAAGATTACATAAAAACACATTATTAAGATGCATATAACCTTATGCTGGTTTGTGTAGTAACCATACCTTCTGGAAATCATTAGTGCGAGCAGGTGCAGAGCAGCGGTGTGCATCAACAGTAATGTTGTATGAGCAGACAATATCTCCTCCCATCTTGCAGTCATAACGACCAGCATCAGCTTCATTTACATTCATCACCACCAAGCCATGTTCTGAAGTCTCAATATATTTGTCTGGCCTGTAAGAGAAGAAAAATCTTCAATATTTTATACTCCATCCAAATGACAGAGAAAGCTCTCCTACCTACA
>NC_051407.1:39967311-39967662 GCF_015228065.2 Penaeus monodon
ACCACTTTGGCGAGCACTTTAAGTCTTTTGGTGAGTGATCGGTAAATGTACGTCTTTTTATATAAATGTGGTATTGCCTTTTTTTTTACTTCTCAAAATATTCATCATTATACACTTGTCTTCCTACTCATAATAATGATTTATAGTGTGCAAAATTTCAAATTCCCTTTAGTATTTTGCAGTTTCTTTCCAATTCTTTACTTCAAAATAGCTATAATTACGTACTTTAAAAAATAATTAGCTTGTTTAAATAAAATCCGGAAAAGAAAGGGTGGCAATATATGTTATATCTGTATAATATAATTGTGTTATGTTACATCTCACATCAAAGGGCTTAGTAAATTTCATTGG
>NC_051407.1:39967706-39967901 GCF_015228065.2 Penaeus monodon
CCTTTTCTCTTGAACAGAAATAGTATTTTTACAAAAACTCAAGTTATAGTATTTAGAAAACTCTCCATTATTTTGCTGCTGACAACGTATATACTTTTCCTTGCAAATCTTTTGGGGGATTTTATAATATCAAAGGTTGAAACATATATTGCAAACGTATGCTGTATACAACCGGGTTTTTTCAATTTCATGAAG
>NC_051407.1:39967934-39969814 GCF_015228065.2 Penaeus monodon
CGAAGAAATTATAAAGGCTTCAAACCACTAACTCACCTGTATCTAATCTGGTATTTGCCCTTATCCTTAGAATAGTGATGCCAAGTAATATCCTTGAGGGAAATCGGACGGGGAAGTTTCACTGCACAGCCTAAATGGATACTCTGCCCCCAGGTCACTACCATTTTCTTCTTCGCAATGCACGCGTCACAGAGACCAGGGGTTGTTCCCATGACATCTTGCAGAAGTCTGAAGAAGGAGCGAGTCTTAGTAACAGTGAAAATATATCATTGTCCCTGCCCATCTGAGTCAATTCCCACCAATATATTTATATAAGAGACAGAATACAGGAGAGAATCATACCAATTTTCATTTTATAATTAGGTTACTTGCATATTATAATAACTCTATATTCCAGACTTTTAACTAATTCTTTCTTGGTAATATCTCTTACATATCTGCATACTTCAACGACTATGTGGTAAACTAGCATTTTTCTCTTACCCCAAAATCTTGGTATCATTTTTAAAAATATAAATAATTACCCTGGCTCATAAGGTTTGCAGGTATTAGCATCCTTGTCCCATCCACAGTATGGGTCATGTGAGCAGCGAAGGCAGTTGTCATATCTCCCCTTACACATGTAGAGATCCACTTGGCGCACTCGTGTATCCGATGAGACATACAGTGACTTGTGCTGAAAGATTCAACCTCTTGCTAATTTTAACAAAATACTATGAGAATTTCAAATATACCATTATTATCAGTGACATTCTATATCTGCTACTACGTAGGCTCAACATATGTTTTTATATACTTTTATCTCTAGCAACCTTTTGAGGTAAGTCATTTATGATTTAACATTGAAGTGGATTACAAAAATATTGCGAGAATTGACTGAATTCTCTAATTTTACTAAAGTAACCATTAGCTCCCATTACCTTCTTGGAGATTTGAATAGCTCTAATGGGTTCTGGAGTTGTAACTTCATACACGTCAAGAAGTTCAGAATGAGAAACTCCATCTGAATCCAACCACTCAACCACCTTATAGACACGGCCTTCCACTGCAAAGGTGAAATGCAATTTATAGAATTTTTTTTTTATTGAAGAGGTCCTTACATTTGCACAATCGCAAATTAAAAACACATGAACCTCACAATACTTACATGAACCAGCATAATAAACGGTATAAGTGTTCTCTTGACCATAAGTGCCTCCAGTAACCTTATCTACCACCAGGTGTGTGAAGATAAGATCCCGCTTGAAGAACACTGGCTTGTTGTGTTCATGAGCCACTGCTTCGTCCATCAGGGGATGCGACTGGAGGAATGTCAGCACGTTGTCTGTTGGCAGGAATGACAGTCTCGCTTTTATCAAAAATATTGAAGAAAGGTGTATTTACGCCCTCTACGAAAAAAATATACACTGTGTTACCTTTGGAAAAACTTCGGTAAGATGTAGAAGCTATGAATAAGTTAAAAATAAAACTACATCTGACACGTTTAACGAATATTTCTTAATTCCATATAAATCATATTCGTAAATTGCCAGTGTAATAAATCATTCCCACTTTCAAAGGTATGAAATGGCTACCGAGTATTATATAGCCGTAAAAAATATCATTATGTGAACTTACTATACAGTAACAACCTGAATAATCAATAAAAAATGAACAGTAATGCAAGGTTACATGACGCACAGTTTTCATGTCATGTATAAGAAATGGCATATAAATTAAAGTAGTTAAAAGTTTTAAACAAGCAACAAAAAAACGAATTCACCAACTTCGCTTCACCGGAAGATTGGCCTGACACTAATAACAGGTAACAAGACTGGCGAGAAGTGGAGCTACCATCCCTTCATGAGAGGGGAGAGTAGGCGTGATCTTGGGATCACCAA
>NC_051407.1:39969919-39977050 GCF_015228065.2 Penaeus monodon
ATTCTTGGTTCCCGCTCGGTTCTATCACCCGATGGCGTGAGGACACCGCCACTTGTGCCACTCTGGTCCCCAACACAAGGCATCCACACGAGTCTCAGCGGGGGAGCTTTTTATATCTAGGATTAATAATATACACGAGATGCCGATATCATTGGCATCAGAACCATTTTATCGCTACTCCTAATCGCACAAGATGACTAGAGTTGTGCGGATATCAAATGGACGATAAACATCACGCGGCATGATTATTCTCCGAATGGCTTTGTTTATTTCAATTTAGTACCGAACGCCATCGAGAATACAGAATGACTAACGTCGAGTAAAAAAGGAATCCTCGCTTTCCTGACATGGGACGATAAATAACAATGGTCACCAGGCATTACTAATATCGTGTTTCGGTCTTAAATATGACAATGTAAACAACAAGCAAGAACCGCCTCGACGCATGCCACACATGTCACTGTCACATGAACTTCATGAACGAGCCAACCCACTGCGACGTAACAAGCAAAGGCGACCTCCATGGGTAGGGGATGGGGCTTTAGTGCTGTGGAGACGAGCGCTGCTTATAATGGCGAAGACAAAGGCACTAGGAATGTATGCTAATAAAGGATGAGTACTAAACCACCTGACAAGACACCGCTTCCTACTTCAAAATGTGAATGATCCCCGGAAGCCACCATCTGCAAGTCAATTTCAGAACAATCAGCATATATATCGTCTATGAGCATTCTAGACAGGGCACTCCTCCTCCTTATAACCACACGGCTCCCTACTTTGACCTAGGACTCTCTACTCTGTCTACTCACCAACCACAGGCAAGCGCCGGTAACACATACCTTCGGCTTCAGTTTTTTTTATAACGGAGTGGCGTTCTCTTGGCACCACAGTGTGAGCTGATCAAGCCACGTGTGCCCCTTTTCTCACATGAATGTGACGACTATCCCTTTAAACTTGGTTTATGTGTATTTTCAACATTCTGTAGGTCATTCGGTAAGTGTTCATTCACACTCCGGCGCTGAAACTCATTCTCCAGAGAGCACGTCCCCCCTCCACCCCCCCCATGTGCGGAGGTAATGTCCACCCGGCCTGTTCTCCTAAACGGGGTCGCGTGTATAATATCAATTAAGTATATGGCCGCCTCCTACCATTTCGTGAGGTCACAATTCAATCTGGCGAAGGGTGTCCTCGGCCCACCATTCCAACCTATCACTCGAGGAGAAAAAAAGGCTGCCTGAACCATCGGGATTGATAGCGAAGATTTTTTTTTTGTCACCGCAACCCTGTGCTACGAAAGACGCTAGGTCCGGCTGCTGAGAGCGGAAGTCGCAAGGAACTGCTTGATGAATTCTTTATGGGCTTTGACGTACTGCTTACAACCGCTATGTATTGACAATTCTCTTTCAAGTAAGATTTAAAGCTACGTCATAACAAATAAATCGTAAAGGTAGCTTAATGCCCCCCTAATATCCAGGTTGGCGGAGGCGGTGCTACCTGGGTGGCCGCACGTGCAACGCAGCCGCCTCAGGGAACATTGCTCCCACCGACCCCGCGCTTTCACCTGGATTCTAACGTCAAGGGAAGGACAATATAAAGTCGCTTTTGGCGTGACTAATGCATGACACGCTAGAGCCCTTTCGGCTTGAGCAACCCGGCGACAATTTGGTGACACATGACACGATATACGGATTGGAATATGGGCTTAAATCACGCATGCGAGGCAGGTCGTCTTGGACTCTGCGCGGAGCTTACGGAAGGTTGAATTTACGCTGACAACTACAGTTGGTAACGTTTGCGCGACGCTCGTAATGTTGCCATTGACGCTACAGTTACCGGGTAAAATGTTTTTTTTTTATTTCAGGAGGAAAGCTAATGACTGGCGTGTATGTAGGGAAATTAAAAACAAAAGCATATAAGCAAATAAACTGAACATGTCATACACTTCCAGTACATCACTTATTATTTGCAGATGGGGATAGATTGTGTGTGTGTGGGCTGGGGAGGTGGGGGTATCTAACCTTCAAAATCGCCGCCATGCCCTCATCACCTATTTCTTCGCCGTGTAACCTGCCTATCACTTTATCATCCTGATCTCGACATCACTGCCTTACTACGCTTCATGACCTGTCTATGGAGACATGAATGGCATATGGCAAGGTCAAAAGGCGGCGGTGAGGACTGGAGACCGCATGGAAGCGCGATGGGACGAGTGTTGCCCTACACTACTTTGGCACTTACGCCGGGCCTGAGATGTTCATTTCGCGAGAGGCCACGCAGCCATGTAGTGCCTCATGACGTCTAGAGGAAGTGGACAAGGAAGCATGGCGCAAGTGGCCCCCCGCGAGGCCCCCTTGCACGTGGCCTAATGAGTGCACACAAGAACCCGCCCGGCTGCCTTGTCTACATAGTGACCGCCTCGGGCCCGGCTCTTCTTAATTACTTTAATAATTATCACCGTGAATACTGGGCCGCAAAAGCGCCCGATGGGGGGTAAGAGACGGCGGAAGGGAGCGCGGGGAGCACCGGGGAAGGAGGTGAAGAGGACTGGGAGTTTATAGGAGCTGGATATTCTCAATTTAAGAGTCCTGGCCACGACGCTATCTTCACCTTCAGATTGGAAATGAAAATGGGAGTAGCACCAACAAAATCTATCAAATCATGCGATATCTATGGTTTCATTAAAAATGGGATGACAACACTGGGTGAATAGAAACCAACTGGGAACATGTTTCAAACGAGTTTATCCCCATTCGTGGCGCCAACGCAGGTGTATTGGCGGTTGTGCAAACAGCACACGGAGGAGTGAGAAGGGACACGGCGGTGTGTCAGTTGATGGAACGAAGTGAACATAGGGCAGACCAGGATAATGGCCCTCATAAAGGTGTGGGAGGGTTGCGGGCGTGGCCACACCCTTGCAGTTGCGACACTGAACGACGGTTTCCCTCGGAGGGCGACCACAGATGGTCCCCGCGGGCGCTGCCAGGAGTCATGTACAGGCTAAAGGTAAGCTCGTAAAACCTTGCGCGTGACCATGATCTTGTGCCCTGTGTCCCTCCGACCCCGGCCCTCAGACCCATTCTAATCCCTTGACCTGAGCCCGCCATCCCCCTCGATCCCTTTTTTCCGGGGCATGATATAGCCTTCCACGGCGCTCTTCCCCTCCTGGCCAACGCGCCCCGTTTGATGGCACCACTACGCCCGCGCCCGGACGCCATTCATCGGGGTGTAAAGGGGGACATATAGCCAGCTCCCGCCCGTCCGCACACGAGGTGCTCACCTGGATGCTGTGGGCCCGCCGAAGACATTAGTATGGCGCCGAGGCAGAGGGTGCGTGCTCAGCACAGGGAGGACGGGCCTAAAGTAAATACAATCATAAACTGATATTGTAATGATGCTATAAAGCAGAGTAAGGTAATTGCATGAGTATGATAAGCACACAATACAAGCGGCGAATAAATGGAAGACGCAGGAGCGCATTAGGACGTGGCCTCTCGTAAAGGTAAGTCGTAAAGGCCGCACGCCTCCCTCCAGATGGGGATCGATGCTGGCGCCGGACAGGTTATGGTGCATTATACCCGAGGGGGCTCCGCTCCCCCGGGGACCACTTCCTGGCCACTGGGATGCCGAGGCGAGGCGACGTCTGTGGCGCGGGGGCCGAGTAGAGACACGCCCTCCATCAATTAATGACACGGCGGTCAAAGGGTTCACCTAAAGCCAGCTGCAGCCTCACGAAGGATGGTCCCCGGCGCCCTTCCGCCACACCGAAGCCCCTGCCCTAGATGTATACCGTGTTTGTGACGTCATTCGAACAACCCCGTCATGACACATTTCCCGATTGTGGAGAACAAGAAAGGGAGAGACCGGAAATAGAGGCTTGGCTCCCGAGTGGTCCCGCACGCAAACCGATCATCAAATAACCCAAATATGTCCACTGTAGCCCTTAAGGAATCTACCACCATAACAAGCAACACGCAGTTGTCAAGTATTCACCACTACAACCACTATCACGCAGCCACGGCACAGAACACATACTACGGCCAGTCAACTGCGCTAGTTCGATATACTGATCTCACTGAACCTGAAGTACGACAAAAACCGCAAGCTTTAATGCAAATAGTTTTTTTTTTTTTCAAGTAATCTACCCAAAGTTCGAGTCCCGCGGACGTCCATGTTGACAAACTGATTATATTTTTCTTGTACGATGTTTTGATCGAGATGTACAGCTTCGTCCCACGCAGTCTTGCTGGATATAATTTTGTGCTATGTTGACTCACGGCTCTTAAACTTTACCTCGTATTGATTGGCGATTCAAAAATATTCTAGCTACCGGCAACCTCATTTCTGATTAGACAAGCGGATTACGATTTAGCACAGCATGCAAGTGCACTTCTGTCCTAATTAGAGTATCCACAGATCTTATATGAACGATTCCGTTTATAATTACCTGACGAAATACTCGTACTTTTATGCACTGGCCAGGACGCCTAGACAATGAGAAGAAACAAATGCTGGATAAAAGCCTTGAACGGCGACGGGCATGAAATAAAGGCGAGCCCCCTGCATGGGGTGTAACTATCACCAGGCGTAAATATCAATCGCCGAACCCATGCTGCACTTACCTCTCGCCCTCACCCTCGCTCCACACGTCACCTGCGTGGAAGTCTGCAATATTTATGGAGGTCTGCCATATTTATGGGGGATCTGTTTACGTAATGGCCTTAGCGCATGACAGCTGCATGACACACTCATTAATGCCACGACGTCGTCCTGTCCATCTACGGAGCAATGTTCACCACGAAGAAGCGTTCCGCTAACGTTCCAGCCGTACTTTCACACTTATAAAGTGTTCTACTTTTTAAAAATCGACTTGGTTAATACTCGGCCAACTTACCTGGAAGAGTCTGCGTGTCGTTGACACACTGGCCTGGCCTGGGCTCGGGCACCTTGGACGTGAGGACCGGCAGCCAGGCGGACGACGACGTGGCCTGCTCCTTGAAGCGCCCCAGGAACGCGTCTTGGATGTCGTCCAGGCTGAAGGTGCAGATGGCCGACCCCATGAGGCCGTTCATGCTCGTGGTGAAGACAGCGTAGAAGCGGGAGTCGTCGCCGGGGATCTTGTACACGGACTCTGCGGACGGAAAGGCTCGTATTATCGAGGATGAAAAAACCCACAGCGCCTTCTGAACAACGATAAAAAAAAAAAATGTCCTCTATCATTTCTTGGAATATGGATGATTTTCGCGAGGTCACGTTTCACTAAAATACAACACAGCCACCGGAAAATTTCTCCACATAACCCGCCGTCATTACAAGATTCCATACGTGAAAAATAGCATACCATCTAGGCGGTTTACAACAGCAAAACAATCCCGGCGTGTGCAAACACTATCTGCATCCATCGCTACAGAGTTAAAACCTATTTCATTTGTTGACATAGGAACGGATGGAAACATATCATTCCCCCGGCGAATGACGCTAGGTGGAATTCGTTCCGGAGAAAATCTCGGTCAAAGGTAAAAAAAAAAATCACAAATGTGGCTCTGTTTACACATCGGAATGATGCATTAACAAGCGTTACGGTATAATTTTTGAAAAAACTGCCGCATCACAATCAGGAGCCTCGGCGCGAGAGACGGCTGCAGTGCTGCCCTTTCTCGACCACAGCCTCGGCGTCATTCCGTGACGCGTGAGTCACCCGATCAGCGTATTTCCCTACGCCGCTACGCCAGTCCACGCCCGACCATCGACAGGCGCCGCCCGTCTACGGCCGAGCGGGCGACAAACGGCCCTCATACTCACGGATCTCGTTGAAGTAGAAGGGGAACTCTCCCGGGATGGAGCAGTTGAGTCTGGCCTTGAGGTAGGTCGCCCAGTTCTGCACGAGGATGTTCTTGCCGCCCGTGTCCTTCTTGCACACGCGGGCCACGCGCGAGTAGACGTTCTTGCCGCAGTTGATGTACTCGACGGCCGTCTCGCGGAAGAAGAACATCACGTACTCGCCCACCTCGTACGATCCCACGAAGTTGGGCTCTGTAAGGAGAGTTCATTAGTGATGGCGACGCCGAAGCCTGGCGACGTGCGTGAATGATCAATACGACATTCCGACGTTTCAGCGAGTACAACGGCCTTTACTGGGAAATCACACTCGTCACTACTCCCGCCCGGCCCCGAAGGGAAACACTTCCTCATCACTCACTGTCCAGCCACTTGGAGTCGTACTTAATGGTCCTCTTGAACGGGTACTCGCGCCGCTTGGTGGTGAAGTTGTAGAGGTCAGCCCGGAAGATGACCGTGTCCGCCTTGGTGAACTCGGCCACGGTGCCCGAGTAGAGGCCGGGCAGGCCCCCGGGGTTGCCGTGCTCCACCCACACGGCCGTGCTGTTGTCGGCGGGGTCGAAGGGGCACTTGGCCACGCCCGAGCCGATGCCGGGCACGTGCTCGTGCCGCGCCAGGTGCGTCATGTTGGCCTGGGCGCGACGGAAAACAAAGAAGGATCACATTGAGAAAGACAGTTGGAACGGACGAAGCGAAAAGAAAAAAAAAATATTAAACATTCATTTACACGACTACAATCCGAACGGAGAGAAAAGGGGGAGAGTAAGAAAAAAAAGTCCCAATAAACCAGTGGCACACGTGGCCATTAGTCACAAGCAGATACTCACATAGATGACCCAGTCCTTCGGGTTGTGGGCGTTGGTGCCGCATATATACAGGCGGTTCTTGGACATGGGCTGGATCACGCGGATGTGGTTCCGGCAGTCGAAGTGCTGTGCAAACACACGAGTCAAATTAGATCATTCTTAACTATAGATTCTTAAAAAAAGAAATTGTCGTAATTCCTTGCACAAGATTCAATACGCTGTCTACTCATCATATCTTTCACAAACAATGTAGACAATGCAAAAGAGCGATCGCAACTAGTGATTCTGTTTCCTGGTTCCATTATTGGATTTTCTTTGGTGGTATGCAAGATATCGATAAACCATATATACAACAAGAAATCTATACTATCAGCTCATAAATAAACAAATCCTAAATAATCAGGTAAACAAAATACATGCACAAAAAATACACACCAATACTAAGGTGTACAACCGCACGCAAACACGCACGCATGTAAACACGTGCGCG
>NC_051407.1:39977335-39978093 GCF_015228065.2 Penaeus monodon
ACCCCGGCGCTCATTAGCACAAGCAGCAAACACGGCGCTCCGAGAGCAAGCAGTCTCACCTCGGACTTCCCTCGCGACACGCAGCTCGACACGCTCGTCGGCTCCAGCAGCATCGAGTCCGTCTGTAAACATGCGAGAAACGAGTCAGGCGGTTTGTACACACTTTGAGGTAGACACTTGAGAAGGGTGGGGAGGAGGGGGTGGGATTAGGAGAGGTTGGGGAAGGGGGAAGTGGAGGGGGGAGAAGGCGCAGGGGAGATGGAGGGCTACGGAGCGAGGGAGGAGCAGAGGGAAGGGAGGGTGGACAAGGGTAAGGGTCGAAGAAGAGGTATAGGAAAGTCATAATAAACAAGCACCATATGCAGTCATTAGTTACAAGCAGGTTAATACTACTTGTAAGGGGGAGAAGGGTAAGGAGAGAGGGCGGGGTATGGGTAAGGTGGGGGAGAGGAAGGGAGAGAAGGGCAGGGAGAAAGGAAGGAGGAGAGGGGAAGTGAAAAGGAAGGGGAGACGGGTAAGGAGAGAGGAAGAGGTTGGGGGAGAGGGGATGGGTAGGGAGAGAGGAAATAGAATGGGGGAAGGAAGGGCTGGGGAGAGAGGAAGGAGAGAAGAGTGACAAATTGGAGACCATGGGAAGTAACATGCACGTGGAGGAGAGGAGAGGGGAGAAAGGGTGGAGAAAGGGAGTAGATGGGCGAGAGTGGGTGGGGAGAGAGAGGAAGGAGGGGGGGGGGAGAGCTAAATGAATGCTGGATTGA
>NC_051407.1:39978139-39978907 GCF_015228065.2 Penaeus monodon
GGCGCACTAGATACTGCAGAGTTAGGATGAGACGGATGTGAAGTTAGTCGAGTAGCTAAAGATGCTCTCAAAAGGGGTAAAAATGTAAGCCAGGTTTCATTTGGCGTAAACAAATTTCAAGCATCAGGTCGTATATTCTTAGTTTAAAAAGAGGAGGAAAGTCAATTTTAATTAGCCTTAAATATTATTTCTTACTATTCTAAAACAAGAGATACACGTATTTTACAGTTAGTCCATAGATACAAACAAAAAGCTTAAACTGACTCCTAAAAAAAAAACTAGGGACAAAATGCGCCAAAATTAAGATTACAGTATAACATTTACCAATTATATGCATTTTTTTGAAACTTACGAAAATAAATCTACCCTCCCCCCCCTAATCGCAAATCTATTCCCGAATCTAATGCCAAATCCGACAATACTCACCTCGCAGTTCGTCTGGCTGACGTTGTTCATGTTAACTCGAATAACTTTATCCCTGAAATTAGAGGAAAAAAAGTTAGTATGTGACGCATATCTAGTCAGCACGACCTCAGCAGCCTAATCATCTCCGTGCCAGCCGTCATGCATGCCCGCACGCGATCCGCCATGCACAGGGGAAATAATGGCGGCAAATAAGAAGAGCTTAACAAGCATAAACTCGAGGCCAATTTATTGAACTTCGGCTTCAGTCTGCGAGTACATGACGATAACACTCTGGATCGGAGCTGGGAGCTATACTGGATAACATTTTAATACATAGGCCTACAGTGCAACATACATCTATGA
>NC_051407.1:39978948-39980937 GCF_015228065.2 Penaeus monodon
ATCAGTAAAAAAAAGAAAAGGGAGCATGAAGAAAGAAAGGCGTAAAGGGGGGGAAAGGAGGGAAAGAAAGAAGAAAACACGAAAATAAAAGAGTTGAATGACAAGATAAAAAATACCCGTCCCATGATACCCTGGCCTCCAGCGCCAACCCAAGGGCAGCGTATGAAGCGCACAGATCTCGAGGAAGAGCGGGGAAGCGGGGCTAAAGCAAAGGCAGGTACTGGGGAAGCGCTCGTTATACCACTAATTAATACAGCATTCAGAATTGGGTAATGGCCGAGTGGAGGGGGAGGGGGCGGCTGGTGGTCGGGTCGGCAGTAAACACCTCTTGGGAGTAGCATGATACCGTCACATTAACATACAAATGTTTCTTGCTCCCTCTCCGGCTAAATACCTTCATAAAATGGGTTTCCCCCCTGGCTCCCCCACCCTACCTTCCACCCCCCTCCGCTATTCCCGGCCATACCATCATCCGGCCGATGACAAGGACTATCCCCTATCCGGTTTCGGATATCGAGTCGCGGCATCTTCAGCCCATAGCACGAGCTGTGTGCGCGCGGGATGCCCCCGTCCAGGCCCTTCGAGCGCACCAAAGAGGTGATTCACGACCATTCGCCTCCGCTCGGCAATATGCAAATGAGGCGTTGTTTTCTCGAGAACAATATTCCCGAGGAACCTTACCTCGCCGTTCCATCCTCCCTCCTCCCCTCCTTCCCCTTTTCAAATTGTGTTCCTCTCCCTGCCAACAATCTCCCCCCCCCCCTCCACCCCCTCTCGACCTCATAGCAAAGCAGGCCATCAGGGCAGCCCTGGTGATCCCCTAAAACCATACCAACACAAACACAAAAAGGCTCGCAAAATACACAATATACGATCTCCGGAAGAGTTACCATAATAAGCAGCAGTTCTAATTTAAAGGACCTACTAGGCCCGGCCCCAACTATAAATTCGTCGAAATTACTAGCAATCACCCATACTAACAATTCCGGGACACGAATGAAATGTAAGGCTTCTGATTATCAATTGTTTACACTTGTAATGGGAATACAAGACTCGCGGGTGGCACGCGACGGTGGCGTAACCTAGACCATCGAAGTAGACGGGAAGAGAGAAGGGAAATGATAAGGAAGAGGGAAGGCCAGAAGGCGGGGAATGAGGAAGGGGCGGAGAGGGCTAGCGGCACAGTCTCTTCAAACATGCTCTCACGCGTACACACACGCGCACACCCGTGTACACAGGGACACACATTCTACCCTAAGAAAGAGCCACATAAAAGCTGCCACCCGCTAGTCTACATCTTGCCTATTAATTTTATGCAAAAATGTGTCACAGCCAACTGGGCCAATGTTAGCGTAAGCAGCCATTCGAGGAGACCCCCTACGGTGGCTTTCTTGCCTAGGTTCTATCCAGGGGAGGTGGCCCGCCCCGCCCTTGCAAGGGGCATGCGAAAAGGGGCCATGATGAGACTGCCTTGGAAAGTCGGGCTACGAAGTTTTGGATGCGGACCCCGAACGCTTTATTAAAGCTTATCTCGACTGCGAATACATCATCCCGGTTTTTTCCCTCTCCACACAGTGACCAGGTACACAAAATGCAACAAAAGACAAAGGGAAAAATAATCATATATAAAATGTTCCCACCACCTATTCTTTCACATTCTGTACAAAATCTCCCTCGCATTGCCAGTATGCGTCAGCCTCTCTCTCCCTCTCATCAGCAAGTACAAGCTTCCCTTCCCCTCGTATTTTTCCATAATACACGCCGGTTGATGGCCGCGATGGACACCTGGGGGTGAGGAGGGGCCGCATTATACAAGGTGATTAGAAACGCAACAGGTGTATCGAACACCCACATCCCGCTATACTTTCGTGTGACCACAATATCCTACTCCCCCTCTTCGTTCATTCATATTTTTTCATTCACATAGTACGTGTGGCGGAATTATATAAACTCCCGTCTCAAATTGCGAAGAGAGAAGAGAGAATGTGC
>NC_051407.1:39981319-39981592 GCF_015228065.2 Penaeus monodon
CAATTAAGCCAACGCCACCTATATGCAAGAGCCGATTACGACGACAGCAAAGGCCGCAACAGTGCGTGGTGGTGGGGGCATCAGCCTACCAAGGCTCAATTCCTCCTCCTCCTCCGCCGGTGCCATCTCCTCTCAGGGCGCCGCCGTACTGCGCCCTACACTCCTACATTATGAATGGCCTCCCGCCTTTTATCGGCGCCCGACACCTTTGCGTTCGGCCTCGTCTTCCTATCTGATTACTTGGGAATTTCCGCTCGCTACGCTCATTAACCT
>NC_051407.1:39981852-39982557 GCF_015228065.2 Penaeus monodon
TTGGGGGGATGTGTTATACGCACCCGTGCGTAACATAAGAAAAGAACAACCGTGCATCAATATCTTACGCGTGAGCACGTAGTCCAGAGACATAGGTGTGGTTCATCATACTTGCATGCACAACGATCATTACAACTTGTCACCTTGAAAAACTGCACGAGCAACAATGTACGTCATTTCCTGCGGTGCGTCGTGGCGAATGAACCTGCCCTTCCCCGGTCGCAGATGACACCCGCAGCCTTATCTCCTCCGCCCCAATCTTCGCCATGCCTCACTCGCGCAGCCGTGCCCCGTGCCCCGTGCCCCACCCCCTACCGCCCACCACCAGCTCGCCCGAGTCCTTGGCACGTCTTGTGACAAGTCCTTGGTACTTGGCATCAATGACGGTGGGTTCTATGATGTAGGTGCGAGTTTTTCTACTTTCAGCAAGAGTTTGTACAGTGAATGTGCAGAAAGTGAAGATGGCCACTTGTTCACGCAACACACACATGCACAGATGTTAAGCCTAAGGCATAATAGTATTAACGACTAATTCACATATGCTATAAATGCCTAGTTATGGATGATCTTAACATTAACATGTCTCGAACCAGAACACACACAAAAGTTATAATACTAATAATTACAGCAAATAACTAATAAAAACGTATATGTACGTACGTATAAGTGCATGCATTGTATATAAAATAATAAATAAACAAGTAA
>NC_051407.1:39982633-39982895 GCF_015228065.2 Penaeus monodon
AATGTTTTACCCCGACAAGAAGGCAAAACAAAACTTTCATAAAGAAAGAAGACACTAAAAATGTCGGGTCAAAGTCACGAGTTCCCTAATATGCTCACATTTCATAAAATAAAATATGAAGTTGGGTTTTGCTTTATTGATTTTTGTTGTTCAAGAATCGTGACAAGTTTTGCTCACTGCCATGGGCTGGAGGGACAGCGCGCCCTCGCCTGCAAGTCGAGCAGGAAATCATGGAGAGAGTAAAGGACAGAGGGAAAGGGAA
>NC_051407.1:39982961-39983331 GCF_015228065.2 Penaeus monodon
CGAAATGTAATCCTTCAACCTCGAACACACAGTTGGCGACGGATGAACAATCACCGCGTTCCTCACGCTTTTAATTAACTTGTCCAGATATATTATGTAGCTCGTCGTTCGCTGTCATCACAGAGAAGGACGAAATGCGAGCGCGCCAGACTAATTCCGGCCAGGAGTCTGCCGCAGCCGAGTGCCACCCCGGGAACGCAGAGGTGAATGTCTAAACACCATAACAAGTAATTAGCGAACCAATTCCCAATCCTGTCTTTTGGAACGGGTGTATTTTTTACATCTAAAACTACAGTAAACCAAGAGAGGCAAAAGTGGCGGAACAGACCGCACACCTGATCGAGACAAGTTGCCCCGACTTTTGGGGTAG
>NC_051407.1:39984288-39984485 GCF_015228065.2 Penaeus monodon
CTTGTATCTCCCTTCCCCTGGGAAAGACTCGCCATTTCCCGCGTCGACTCCTAACTTGTCCTGCCTGACGCGCACCCGGACGCCGGAGATGACAATTGCTTGTCGGACATGCTCAGGGCCATCTGATATAAAAATATACAGGCAGACCCCTCTCCGTTTCGCTCTTCGCTTTTAGCACGTGTGTGTACGTTCTTGTC
>NC_051407.1:39985005-39985295 GCF_015228065.2 Penaeus monodon
CAGATTGTGCGCGTATGTGCATGTGTGCGCGGCGGGCGTGGGTGTCCAGCGGCTGAGTAAAACCCGAGAGCAGGTTATCATGACTCACCGTCCAAGACATCATCAAGAAGACGAATTGACAAGACGCAGTCCCATACATCTTCATTTTGACATCTCCATTTACAGACTTCCAGACTTTTACTGCCCGACCCAACAGATGAGGGGGAAGTCTCCTGAACTTTTAACTCGACACAGATAACAAAAAATCTTCAGTCAAGTGGGGAAGTTATCTGGACTGATGCTCCGAACAC
>NC_051407.1:39985693-39988069 GCF_015228065.2 Penaeus monodon
AAAATCTAGGAAAAATATGGAATAGGGAGAAGGAGTAAGGAAGGGAGAATGTGGAGTTCAGATGGTAGTAGTAGTACGGGAGGGAGTTGGAGTTAGGAAGCAAGAGTAAGGGATGAGGGAGAAGTAAGAGATTCAGGTCTCTAACGAAAGGGGAAATCCAGGAAAAGATAGGACAAAGAGCAAATAAAGGCGACGAAGAAGGGAAGAGGAGAGGGGGGGGGGGGGAAAGTGAGTGCGCACATAAAGGTAGGACTACATCCCTTACTCTAGTTTCATCAAGCAAGTTCATTTTCTATTTAAAAGTTTCTTTTCACGAAGTAATATACCACACGCATTTCGTCGCACAGCCTGCTGCTTGGATGTGCACAGGTAACTGGAGCGCCAATTATGCAAAGCCAGCCAGCAAAAGTGGCCGATTAAGGCTGCCAACAATTTATGGCCGGATATCAGATAATCCCGCAGCAAAATCCCAGAGTGAGAATATACTTCCCACACGCAGGCTAAAGAAGTCATGATTTTGAAGCTCTATTCATAACCAGGATAGGCATGTGTAAATATCACACACGTTTCCCCCAAGGGATTGGCCATTTTAACAGGCTCTCTTGCAATCATCAATTATTGCACTATTCATACATACATCATCGCCCTCGCCCAGCAGCAGAACCCTCATATAATGCACACTACTACACGAGCTTCAACATCGCAACATTTGCAAGTTCCGTCTTGGACAAAGTAGGCGTCAACAGTATGACACAAAGCGGTCGGTTTGTGAATATCCTCGAGACCCTCTTTTCATCTGCAGATTAAAGTTTATCACCGCTTCGTTTAGACATCTATGTACATTCGCCGCGTCTCAAAGGAAAGGTAAACGCGTGCCCTTAATATCTAAAGAGGAGGAAGGAGGGCGGGCGAGGAGGAAGGGGGCGAGCAGGGCACACAAGGGTAAACACGAGCAAGCGCCGAGAGACCGACGCCGCCTCGCCCGGGAAACCCTTTTCCTTCCTGCCTGCCCCCCCCCCCCCCTTCCTCTACTTCACTTTAGTCGCACTTGCACGTCGCCCTGCCCTCCCTTGCCCTTCCGTTGAGTGCGCGAGACCAACTCCTGCCCCGCCCGAGTGGAGCCAGAACGCATCGTACTCGGAGCCGCACTCGAGTGTCTGGGGGAGAGGGAGGGGACGGCTCTCCCTCGGTCTTGGAAGGAGGGAACGCGAAAGGCCTAGCGCCTCCACGGCAGTCACTGGGGAGGGGGAGGCGAAAGGGGAGAAGGGAGGCTGCTGAAGCGCTCGGATACTGATGGTCTTGGATGATTATTGTCCCATTAAAAGATACTTTCCTTTCGAAAGCCGAAGAATTCCGACAAGAAGACTCGTCTGGCCCGATATATAGGCCCATCCACACTAACATCGAGCCGTAAACGTAGACTCGTCTGTCCCCCGTACGCACGCATGCGCGCACGCTCAGGCAGGCGGAACCAGAGCCGCGGCAACCAGCAGGAGCAGGATAGATGGGCGTAACAGCATCAACGGGAGGGACTGCGCCGCCACCACAAGCGACAACACCGAAGTTCTTTGTAGCTGATGTACAGCCATTCATGTTACCGAAAACAGCTAAGTGAGCGTCGTTTGTTCATTGGCTAAAAGACGAGCAAGGTTAATATCTAGAAGATGAGCAAATGGCAATCAGAGATCTCCTCCCCAAGTGAGATAACTGCGTATTCAACCAGCAACTGTGCAACGCTCCGCGCTCCACGCTCGTAATGAGGCCTGGAAGCTATCAAGAGTGAAAGTCACGTCAGGTAGCCCCAGTAGTTGCCAGGTGACCTCCCCAGGGACGCTCTCCGCAACCCAACTTCCCCAGTTCTCCTGTAGCTGTCCTCGCCAACCGGTGGCTTCGTCGATCATCTGCATCCTACGACTTTTTGCCTTCAACTAACAAAGTCTATCATATCCGAGCACGCCAAGGCAAAAACAAGACGGCCTGGCGTACGCTGATGAAGATGCAATGGAGCGGCCGGCACGTAGGGCAGGTAATGGGAGAGGCGACTCCTCCAAGAGCCATTAATCTGACCAGGGAACAATAATGGCACACAGGCCTATACGCCGCGTCGTCCCGGGTAGAAACCACCGGTTACACCCTCTGCTTAAACGCCACCAAATCAATATAATATTCCAAACGAACAAGCATCGAACGACGCCCAAGGATGAGTTACCTATGTTATGCGCGACGTCCGACACAAACACGCCATGATATATGTAGGCATATATAGGCACTAGTCAAAAAGGGAATGCAAGAAGCACAGATAGCATTCGGTAACCAAGCTGCCAGGACGTGTACCGCCTTCAGGCGTAGGATCCCAGTTGCAAGTAGAATGGTAGA
>NC_051407.1:39988506-39988706 GCF_015228065.2 Penaeus monodon
TACTGTACAGGATGAAGGGTAAACAATGAGGAATTTCCTCAATCGTGGAAACTATAGACGCAAGATAGTGTCAAAGGGATAGGCAGATGTTTCTTCCACAACATATCACTTATGGCCTCTTACCGTGTTACGGTAGAATGTATCAACACCGAGTAAAAGTGCCCTAGACGCCATGAACTGGCCTCAGCAGCGAGAGAAAC
>NC_051407.1:39989127-39989997 GCF_015228065.2 Penaeus monodon
GTGCGGCACGATTTTCGTTTGTATTCCCAATGCTTGACCGATCGGACATGTAATGGGCCGAGACGATTTGACTAAAAACGGCTCGGTTCTGCACGACGGAATTGAAGTGCAGCCCATTTGGAGGTTTAAACTTTCTTTTCTTGGCTGTTCATGAGCACCAATCTGGTTTATGGCTGGCTGGCTTCATGACTACCCATGCTTATATATCTGTAAGAAAGAATTGTACCTAATAACATTCTCACCGCGCAGTTGTTACTAAAGGTTCGTGTATCCTATAACTTTTGCCCAATAGATAAAAATACCACCACCAATGACGAACACGGCCCCCGAAGCTATCCTCACCATAAACGAATTTCACAAAAAAATCTTATTCTGGAGGAGACAGTGTTGTATCACTCTCATCTTGTGATACACAAACGAGCCAGGTGAAGCCTACGTCTAAATCACGAAATCAGCATTAACCACACTGCCTAAAACAAGCGCTATCTCATTCAAGAGGAGGAATCTTGGTCAAAAAAGGAAAAGACTCGTAATAGCCCAAAACAAAAATTAAAAAAGAAGAAAGCAGTATCTACATGGAAAGAAAATCGATTACATAAATACCCTCAGTTAGCATAAATAAAAACGAAGAGATCGTGTCCGTCGGGTTTCGTGTCGTGAAACCGCCCCCCCCCCCCCCGTCGTTGACATCCTCCCCCGCGCACGCCCTCCCTCCCACCCACGCTAACACCCATCTACATATACTTTCACCCTTTACTCTCAGGCTTCTCCCCTTCTCCCTCCTCTCGCCATCGCCGTCTCAGGTTTTAGGGAAATCTGGTTGATAAACATTTATTCTCTCATCATACATAGTTGTCGCCTTGGTGGGAG
>NC_051407.1:39990165-39990347 GCF_015228065.2 Penaeus monodon
ACACGAGAGGGAAGGATGGAGTAACAAATATGGGTGGAAGGAGACGTGGATAAATATTTAAAGAACTGAATGGCGAAAGGGAAGGCACATTCATGGATGTGAGATGAGAGAGAAATTTTTTTGAAGAAAAGAAGTAAAGAAGTAAAGCAAGGGTAAATTAGAGGAGAAAGCGCGATACGATA
>NC_051407.1:39990583-39993452 GCF_015228065.2 Penaeus monodon
GGCGCCTGCCTAGTGCCCAGTACACGGGCAATTTAGTATGCATATGCTGTGGACGAGGCTGAGGTCTTGGTTGGGTGATTATGATGTATTCATCGGGGGCCGCAGACCCTGGGCGGCGCACCCATGATAACAGGTAGTCCTGCCCGCCCGCCCGCTCACCTGCATTCTCCCTGCCCACCCTTGCCCTTCGCAATAACCGACAGCGCCTTGACATCCCGCGCTAACACTTCCCCTAGTCCCTCACGCCCACCCTCTCTCCCTCTCCCCCTTCATTTCCTCTCCCCGTCCATCCTACTGCGACCCTGCGTCTAAACCATCACCTTTCCCATCCTCAAACGTCATCTTCATACTCTTCAGCCTATTTTCCAACGCTCTCTGAATTCCTCCTACTTATCCACACCTACCAGAATTCCTACCCTACCCTACCCAGAGGGCATACGTATCTCCGGCGCCATCCCCGCTTCCTGGGGCACCGCAACACGTGTCGTGGCCGCAGGAAGCAGACTTTCTTCTCCGGACGCCTGCTTGCGTCCTCGCCCTATTAATATTTACAGCGTTAAAGCTCACCCTCCCGCACGCGTACTCATCCGACTTTAAGCTCATCTTTACATCCTTTACGTTTCCAAGTCTGTCAGTTCACGCAGTTATCGTCACGACCATCATTTAACCGCCCCTCTCTGCTCATCAATCTATGCAACACCAAGCTGCAAAGTCGTGAGATTCATACTATATGAACATCAACGATTCTGCATCAAGCTGCCGTTCTATTTATAGTAGTACTTATAACCATGAAAATATCATATGACGCAACTTCGGAGTCGTGTCGTTCGCCGATGCATTCTAATGCGAGATGTATCTATGACAGTCACGCTAAACACAAATCTGCGTTATCTCGTCGTGTCTGTAAAGCATGTTCGTAAAGTATGCCACCGAAGTACCCTCGCCTTATATTTGGCCTGACCTTGTACGCTAAGTCTTCCTGTGGCAGCCTTACACTCGCTGTATAGAACTCGATATGTTAATTAATAAGTAATGATAATTAGCATCCGTTTTCTATTATCTTTTATCAGATGTTTGATGCACCTGATGGTGTGTAACTGCGCACTGCAATCTATTCTGCGGTGAAAAATACCTAGCTTCAATCCATGGCCTTTCGTTCTAAAAACTTGCCCGTGTCCTAGTCACGCGCCCTCTTGCCCGTGTCCTAGTCACGCGCCCTCTTGCCCGTGTCCTAGTCACGCGCCCTCTTGCCCGTGTCCTAGTCACGCGCCCTCTTGCCCGTGTCCTAGTCACGCGCCCTCTTGCCCGTGTCCTAGTCACGCGCCCTCTTGCCCGTGTCCTAGTCACGCGCCCTCTTGCCCGTGTCCTAGTCACGCGCCCTCTTGCCCGTGTCCTAGTCACGCGCCTCTGCCCGTTCCTAGTCACGCGCCCTCTTGCCCGTGTCCTAGTCACGCGCCCTCTTGCCCGTGTCCTAGTCACGCGCCCTCTTGCCCGTGTCCTAGTCACGCGCCCTCTTGCCCGTGTCCTAGTCACGCGCCCTCTTGCCCGTGTCCTAGTCACGCGCCCTCTTGCCCGTGTCCTAGTCACGCGCCCTCTTGCCCGTGTCCTAGTCACGCGCCCTCTTGCCTCGCCTCGTCGCATTTGCATCAAACAAAATACCTCTTCTGAAACCTCCCAACACAGCGCCGCAGGGTGTGTGGGGCGAACCTCATGTCATCTGCATCCTCATATCCGGTTTCCCGCCCCTCGCCGCTTCCGTGTCCAGCACACCTTTAAGCGCTGACTCTCCGCACACCTTGCATCTTTACACTGACCCAAGACAGGCCTGCGCGTCACGGCGGCTGCGTCACGGTCGAGGGCACGGCACGGGGGCAGCAGACCCGAGTGCGTTCGATGACCCTCCGGACGAACAGACTCACAAACTCTCTTCATTACGCAGGGAAAGTCACTTAAAAGAGGAAGCCGGGAAAGGGATAAACCGAATCGAGAGCATGACCTGCAGAGAAATGAAGCGGCGGGACCGCGAGCAGAATCCGTGGGGCCGCATTAATGTCGTTGGCGCAAATCTACCAAGCAAATTCTTTTTTTTCTCTCGCCGTGTAAACCTGCCATAAGGAACCACATCTTTGCTATTCATTAGTTCCGTTTTTCAACATTAGGGTCTATAAAGGAATGTGCTCGATGTGAAAAACATTTTTCGCTTCTCCGCAAGACTAACAAAACCGAAAGAAGAAAGAGGCGGCGCCTGTAGAAAAGATGTACAGTTTCATCAGAACAATGCAAAAGAGCCATGAGGGTCCGGGGCGGAATTGTTTAAGCGGAAACTGGTCAGGTTTTTACAAATTCCGAGTCAGTCAGGCATGAGAGCCTTGGCAGGGGAAATACAAAGCTCCGTCCGCCTGGCGTGCGAGGTTCTAATACCCGGACCTTTCCCAACCAAGACTCCGTGATCATTCACAACGATCTCCAAGGTGCTTTAGAGCCCTTCAGATATGCCTCTTTCGCTCGCACTCGGTCCGAGGCGACAGCAACGATGGCGCGTGGAGGAAGCAATCGTTTCGAAACTCACGAAATTTCGAAACAAAACTTGCGTGACACACCAGCGGCGACGGGGGATCAAGCATTCGACTGACGGAGCTTCCCTGGTCGCCCCACAGGTGAACAAAACCGCCAATCGCTTACCAATATCAAGCGACAAGAGAGGCCATAAAGTTGCTTGCATATCGATCTTCCGATCAGAGACGCTCTATCCCCAGCTGCTCTTTACTAATGTCCCCGGGAGTGGACGTTACGAAACCTGCAATTTTCCAAGTCGGGCAACACTTTCCCTTCTTTTCTCTTTTTTATTCCTCTATCTATTCTTCTCTAT
>NC_051407.1:39993921-39994200 GCF_015228065.2 Penaeus monodon
GGTAAAGAGTCTTAAGCTACTTGGGGGTGGCATTGACAGGTAATCGCGCTGCTGTCCCTCTTCCTGTCTATCATCTGTCCACACCTTCTTTCGCCTGCCCGGACACCTGGCGGCGAGAGCTCGGGTAAGCTGCGGTCGAGCGGGTTCAAATCAGGAAGATTCGAATCCCCGGGGGCCATGGGCGTGATGGAAGGGTGCCAGGCGACGCATATGCCTACGTGGGGGTAAGTTTGCAGGGAAGGTAAAGAAGCTGGGGGTAGGGTTGGCAAATTTGCATGA
>NC_051407.1:39994600-39995492 GCF_015228065.2 Penaeus monodon
CAACTTGCGGAAGGTTGCAGAAGCGTGAAAGCACAGAAATAAGCAGGTCTAATCACGAGAGAGTGGCACCATTTGCATAGTCCGTCTAAACAAAAGACGCAGGAAGAAACTGTACGCTGAAAACTTAGACAGACACTGACAAGAAGATGATAAAACGACAATGGTAAAGGGTGAAAACAAGAAGAAAATAAATCTGTCGGGAAAAAAGTCCTCGATTCGAGAACCACGCATGACTGCATAGAGAAGTAAATCTACCGTACACAGGCCACATAAAATACTTACATGGCGCCCACATAGAGCATATCCCTGGCCTCGTCCATGTGGAAAGTCCGGTAGTACAGACGGCCGCACGTGAACTCTCGCACATGATCTGCAAACAAAGAAATATACCGATATATATACAGAGTGCGCGTCTCTCAAGTTCGCAAGCTGGAAAAGAGAAGAAAAGCAATCCAGGGAGAATATTCAGTTTTCATCCCGATTCCAATACACTCCATATTGGTTTTAATCAACATCCCGCATTCTACTTTAAACTTTACTCTATAAGAAGATGCATGTCTAAGCCCCGATGCTGATTGGTAAATGGTACAAGCAGTTCAGCCAATCGGCAGCTTCAGGAAACTAATCAGAAATTATTACTCGGAAAGACAAACGCGACTTCAGTTCAAGTCTATGGGATCTCGGAAACGAATGAGAAATATTTTCCTGGCGACTTTCCCCCCGGCTTTCCCATTACTGTCGAACGCCAGGGAGGGCTCGGCGTTGGAAAGTGTTGCAGACCGACAGAAAATACGGACTGACAGGTTGGAACGCATCTGTTAATTTGTTTCGAAAAGTCTTTTTTTACCACATAAGTATTATATATAAATTATGATATTCCACAATACCATGT
>NC_051407.1:39995564-39997852 GCF_015228065.2 Penaeus monodon
GCAAGGCATAAATATATTCCTTCGTCAACGGTAAAACCAGAGCCCGTCTTGCCAGACGTAGAAACTTAATTTTCAAACTTTTCCATTTCTTGAGCGTCAAGTGTCTTTACTTGATACAACAACCTCCTTCGCCCGGCAATTCCTCACCCAATTCCTGGGCATTTTTCGTCCCCTTTCCCTCCGGCGCTGGCCAGGCAGACGGGGTTTCTTCCCACTGCCACTATTTGGTGGTTAGAGTAATGGCAGCCTGACTGTTAAGTCACGGGAGCTGGACTAAGGAGGAGTGTACCCTGGCTGAGAGGGTTCCATTAGCGCCTAACTGGGCGCGTACAGTATAGTGCATGGACAATGAAATTCTGGAATGTGCAAATACGACCTGCCTGGTTGCCTACAAAAACTCTCAAACCCAAGGGATGCATATACCTTGCCCTGACCTTCAGGTATGCCCCAATGATATTGTAAGTTTCCTTCAGCATATACTGTGATCAAAATCTGAAGCAAAAAATTGGCAATAAACAGCATATAATGTTCCTGTTTGATAATTACTGTTACGTGCGAGGTTACCCCGTTTTCTGCAATCTACGCATAAACCATCCTCAAAAATGACCGACATGGGGTACAAAGTGCACCATCTGCAGAGTCCGTAGTAAACAGAACCTGTTGCCTCCAGGCCGGAGCATCTGACATTCCTTCAACACCTTTCCGTGTCCAAAACATTTACCAGATTTTGCTTTCAACCGACAAACCAGCCACCGGAATAAGGCGGCGCTGGAGTGAGATTCGGAGACAGGTCGCAGTCTCTCTTCTCCCTTCATACAGATTTGAAAGGCTGTTTCGAGAAAGGTGAAGGTCCGTGGCGTATTCGACCTAAATCAGAGAGAAGGTACCGACGGCTATATCAACGGCTATCTTCCCCATTACGGTTGCTAAAACGCTATAAAGCAAAGCCTTCCCTTACTCGCACTTCATCCTGACGGCGCCCCCGACGAAGATCCGGACGCCTCGACGGCTCCGGAGATGCTGGGGCTCCTCTCTCTTTGTTTATCCTCTTCCCTGCTGGTGCCACGACTCCGCTGATCGATACCGACGGATTTACCACGTTGCTGAAGCTCCTTTACAATCGATCCTTAAACCAGAGTTTTCCTGCTCTGGCAGCTGTCTAATCTACCAAAATAAGTCCGTCAACCAAGCCTGCCAACCAAGACAACTGTTAGGCATTTGGCGGGGGTTGGGGGTTAAATATAGCAGTTTTCAAGGGAACAAATTCCTTAAAAATATACGATTGTTGACCGCGTGTGAAAGGTCTGCTTGCTTTATCCTTTATATGATTAAAGCTATCATTCCGCACTCTCGCTCACGATCATACTAAGGCGCACACAACGCAGACACGTATTCATAAGAATACATCAATTATATAAAATTAAACAGTCAGAAACGTACACTACACACTTGTTCAGTCTACATTCATTATATAATTTTTATATGCAATAACTGCACACAAATTAGTCAAAAACATGTTTTTTTATGTAAATAATTGCATGTGATATTTCCGAGTTCAACAGGAATAAATATACTTACCACGCTATACCAATAGAGTATTCCACGAGCAAAATTTTTAAAACAACAACCAAAAACATTTTAAATTTGGTGTAATCTTTCACTTTTGATAAGCCATACAAAGCCATCCCGCCTATCACTTTCCCCAACCGGGAGTCACTGCGGGAAATCGACTCTGACAGAGACGCTGTAGTTTACATTTTCGGCGCAGCAAAAATTCGACAACAGTTCTAATGTAACAAATTTCGGAGGAGGACGACTAATGTAGTCGGTTTTTGCTAACAATATTTTCCTTTTCTTGAAATACTGTTTCTATACATATATATATGTTTTTATACAACAATAGGAAAGACGTAGCTTGCGTCGCTACAAATCCACGTAGTCTATCTATAAATTATGCTCTTTAAAGCGAAATTGGAGCCGCTCTCCGTAACCGAGTTCAATTTTGAATAAAGAACTATTTCTACGAACTCGTATCCCACGCTTAGGCATTTCACTATAATCAATGTTATCAGTTTAATATTTCTTGAGAAATACAAAAACAGAAAAATACATGACCAACCCGCACGCTCAAATCAATTATTCAAACACATGGATTACCAACCAACTCCAACGAAGGGGGGAAACCATTGATGGGATTTTCATATATTAATTCAAAGGTATATACCCTCCCGTACAAGAAAGCCAGGCATGCACGATGATAAAACAGAAGAAAATGTAGGAAATAAATT
>NC_051407.1:39997895-39999639 GCF_015228065.2 Penaeus monodon
ATGAAAAAAAAAAAAACGACAGAAAGAAACCTGCCAGAGATCAGTTGACCAAAGAGCACAAGAATTACTGAACACGACACTGCAAGAACACGTGAAGGCGAGGGCCGGGCACATCCTTCGCTGCAGACACGCCACGGCCTCGCGGTGCCGCCTCTCTCCCTGGCGAGCCGAGAGTGTGACGGATACCGTATTAGCGTGTCCCGAAGTTATTCCCTCAACTAATTCATCTTAATCACCTTGACTTTTAGTTGCAGTGTACTTAGCCAACACGATTGTGTGTTTTGCAGAGCGAACAAGCCAATTAGGATCATTAAGAGCTCTAGACATGAACTCGGGCAATTAACTTTACTAACAAACCATATGCAAATTCCAGGAAGAACATTAACAATGTACTAGCACTATTTTGTATCTGTTCACAACGGGGCACACGCGAACAATGTTAACCGTGCATTCTGCAGGTAAAGAGTAACTGGTGGCAAGAGCGCAAGAGAGGGTACAAAGAGGTGGGCAAGAGAGGGTACAAAGAGGTGGGCAAGAGAGGGTACAAAGAGGTGGGCAAGAGAGGGTACAAAGAGATGGACAAGAGACGGTACAAGGAGGTGGGCAAGAGAGGTACAAGGAGGTGGGCAAGAGAGGGTACAAAGAGGTGGGCAAGAGAGGGTACAAAGAGGTGGGCAAGAGAGGGTACAAAGAGGAGACCAAAGGAAGTAACACAAGAAGCAAATGAGAGCAAAAAGGGGAAGGGGCTGCGAGGAAGGGTATAATGCCTGAGTGGAAGGAGGCGGCCTCGCGGATCAGGTTTCCTTTGCCTTGTTAATTAATTCATCAGGTACACATACTCGAGACCAACCTGCTATCACAGCCCGCCTTCTCCCTCTCGCTGCCATCATCACATACAATGCCCGCACGCATAAAAATGTGTATCACATCGCTGTATACGAAATCTGTAACATTTTAATAAAATTATCACGACGTACTTGGAACAAAGACCATTCTGACGCAGGAAAGGATATCCTCCACGTGCCAGTCCATACAACTATGAGGCTTGCCCTTAATATCCCTGTTAATAAGTTTATTATACATGATGGGCTCACATGGGAAAAAGAGACATTCAACGCGGCAATCATATTATTAAATGTATATATAAAAAAAAATTATTTCCGTTTCGGAACAACAATCACTGATCTTCTCAGCCTGCTCGAGAGGAAAATTTTGCAGGGTTGCAGGAGCCGTGAAGGATGTCGTAGGGTGACATCACTAAATCTGAATGGGCTGAAGGAGGATAAGGCTGCGATAAGCGTTACACTTCTCCCTCTACCCCCCCCCCCTCCCCTTTAATCCTTTCTCCTTGCTTGATACAACTGCGACTCCTTCCGGCTTGCTATTTGCATCTCTATTGAGCAAGATCCCCGTCTTAATCATGGTGGACAATGGCTGGCGTGTCCCCCCGACCCCTTTCGCGCCGCCCAGAAAATCAGGGCGTGAAATTATCGACGGATTACGGCCCAGCCAATCTCCAGAAATTTATCCAAATGTGTATTAGAGCATCATTACCTCCGCCAATACCCGAGCTGGATATAACACTCTCCTGATACTTAACGAGAAAACGCACACGGGCGTGAAATAGCCGAGGATAATCCGAGGGAGAAGCAACAACGCCGGGATTTCAATTTTAGACTAAAGGCTTTGAAGGATGTGCGCGCCCAGACAGACGTGTGTGTCGCCCGTCTCTGGGGCATACTTC
>NC_051407.1:39999699-40000331 GCF_015228065.2 Penaeus monodon
TGCCTATACCTGCCCCTGCCCCTGCCCCTGCCGTCTCTACATGCCCACATGCACTGCCCTGTTTACCCGGGGCATAAACAGCGATTCCTATAAAAAAGAATCCGCGTCAACAGTGTGATAAACTTATTCCCGACTTCCCCTTGGGAACAGAACGTTTGGGCACCATCAGTATAACAGAAGCACACACACAGCATCCGAGAAAAAATGTGAGTCTAGTTGAATAGCCATGTTCATGCCTGTGCCATGCCCCATGAACAAAACTATTGTAGTTTATTAAAAGCTATTCTATCCACTGCCAACTTCTCTGGTTCGAGTATATCTAACTTTTAGTATACACGGAGCATCAGACAATACGCAGGAGACCATTCAGCTGCAGTCCGATAATTAATAACACAAATACAAAAGTTATATATATCCGTAGCGCGCAGGGTTTATGCTACCAATTTAGAAGTACCTATTTATAAACAGGCAGCCCTAAAAATACAACGAAGCATATCAATAAGTCAATCTATCTAAATCTATTACCTCACCCTCCCCTTTCACCCTTTCAATTTTGCTACACAGCCAGCACTTCAACTTTTGTTTGGTTTGAGTGTTTTGCTAATTCGCTTTCAGCTATACCTATATATAAA
>NC_051407.1:40000349-40000420 GCF_015228065.2 Penaeus monodon
GCTTTCAGCTATACCTCTGTCCGTCTGTCCGTGTCTCGTTCCTTTTGTCCGTGTCTCGTTCCTTCTGTCCG
>NC_051407.1:40000649-40003110 GCF_015228065.2 Penaeus monodon
CCTACATTGCAATCTACCGTTATGAATACATATTTTTTCAGTAACTTCATCTATCCATCCATCTATATCGAACACACGGCGCTGCTGCAACATGGACTGTGCAACTAAGCTTCCTAGAAACATTGCACAGCAGTTCACAAGATAAACGCTCTCATAAACTTCAAAAAAGTTACAAAATAAATGTCCAAGAAAATGTTCTATTTACAAGAAGCCCTTGCATCATTCTTGAGAAGTTGGGGAAGAAGAAAACGTACAGCGAAGGAGGTGTGTGAAGAGGAAGGCTTTTGACAGAAAAGTAAAAGAAATCGGAAGGGAATAAAAAAAACGGTTCGATACTAGTGCCGAATTAGCTGGAAGTTGCTGTGTAAATCCATAAACCTCCACATACCATACATGCTTCATGTCCTTGATAAAAACAGATAAAACCATACAACCTGGGTACGCGAGGGACGGACTCTATCCCAGCTCATCGCCATACCTGCAAAAGAGGAAAAATGAGAATTAATGACTGAATCTTTTACGCGTAGGAAAACGTGTCAATATTCAATCAACAGCAGCTCAACTGAACCCAAATGCAAACCTTCATTCTTTTTTATAGCATCCACACACAGATATTCCAATTTATAGGAAACTGCCACGTCATGCACACCGACAACACGTAAAACGTAAGAACGCAGCGCCAACAATGGCCGCGCCCTCAACCACTGCAACACAAACCCACCGCGGAAAATAATGTGAATAATCATAATTTCGGTTGGCGAGTTCTTATTTGCGACAGGGGCGGGGCATAAAATAGTTGTGTTACCCTTCACACCCCCTCCCCCCGTTCCCTTTCTCCGACCTCACCCCCACCCCTGTCATGGGCCCTAGAGCACCCCCTGCACCGTGAGGTTCATGCAGCCAGCGTCGTTGGGGGTTGGAGTGGGTGGGTTGCGGGCGGGGGTTGGGCGGGAGGTGGGCTGGGGTTGGGGCGGCGTCATGACATATTCACGTTAATAAGCGACTGTAAGTAGCCGCCGCCACTGGGGGACAAATGCCAATATCGCGGTATCGGATTACACTTTTTGACGAACGAGTCCTAATTTTGGGGTTAGAGGCCATGACTCAAGTAGATGCACGTCAAGAGCGCCGGCTGAACCTGGCGACCCCGTTTACCTGACTCGATTCGGCACAGTTTAACCTTCCTCGAGTTTCACGTCAAACAGGGATCCGGCTTCCCCGGCCGCCCTCCGCTCTCACAGCCGCCCTCCCAGTCAGGCCGAATTGGGGCCCCGTGAGTGAGGGCGGCCCCTACGACCGGCGTTGAGAACTCGGGCTCTACGACCCGCTCGTGTCGTGCCTCGCCCGGGGTGGGGGGGTGGGGAGGATACACAATGCTTGCACTAAAATTTGGAGCCGTTATTACAAGACGCGCATGAAAGACGCGGGCCGTCCGTCTCCGCGCCACCTCACTAGGGGCGTGCCTCGGCCGTCGCGCCCCGCCCCCGCCGTGACGAAGGGGAAGGGACCACAAGGAGGCCGCAGTCGGGGAAACACAGTGACCTCCTGAAAGCAGTGGAGCTGAAGAATGGAGGTTGTCGCAGCGAGCCAGGCAAGGCGATGACGTCGGTTGCCCAACACATGAAAGTGCAGTCTTCAGAGCACAGCCCGCGGCGTCTTCTGTGACATACGTGGCGGCGGGGAACAATTTTCATATCAAATTACACTCAAGATTTGAGCTAAATTTGGGAACACATCAAACGGGTGACCCCACACGTTCCACTTGTGCCCTCTTGCATCTGACCTCATTTCCCAAAACAAACCCCCTAATCACTGCCCCAACCGATTCTACTCCTCCCCTCTACTCTACTCCCATTCCTTTCGCTTCCAATCCCTCGCCCTTCTCTGTGTTGCCCTTTGCCCCTGTTCGTCTTGGCTTCTCTACGTCTATTCCTCCGCCTGTAAATGATCTGTGCTCCAAGGTCTGCGCTTCCTCTTACTCTAACTAAGGCTTAGCCCTCTTCCCTCTTCCTCTTGACTCAGTCCCTGACTAATCAAGTCTTGACCACTCCTCTCCCTCCCTCGCCTCCCCTCCATAGCCACCCTCCTCCTCCCTCCCCTGCCCATTCCCCCTCCAGTCCCGGCTCAGCCACTAATCGCCTTACCTCTCGCTGGAATTAATTAAACTACTGATAAACGAGTGGAGCATGACGGATACACCGAGGCCGACCCTGCCCCCGACCCTCTTCCTCCTCGGGCCCCACCCCTCCCTCCGCTACGCCGTCCTCGCGTCAACACCTATGCCCCCTCCCCCTTCCCGCACCAGCATCCCCTTGGCGATGCCCTCCTCTCCCATCTAGTCTCTCCGCCCGCTCCCCGGGTCGCTTCGCCTCGCAAAACCACACGCGAGCCAATATCGGAGGTTTTGCGACTATTGTAACAGGCATCGCGAACTTGGCTTCAGATAACAACTGGCGCTCAC
>NC_051407.1:40003738-40004005 GCF_015228065.2 Penaeus monodon
TTTTATGGAGAACGAACGGATATTTGAGAAAAAAAAAAGTCACCTCGATAAAGCAACCACACAGACGGCGCGTAAAAATAAACGCGAAGTGAATAACGCAGACCGGAATGGACCATCGAGGCGGCAGTTAGCGCGGCCCCGACAACCGCATCGCACTGGGCACAGGAGGAGTGCCAGACAAGTCAAACCGGCCGCAAAAAGGCAGGAATTTCGGAGTCGGCACTGCGAAATGGAACGCGGGACAGAGACAATGTTTTGTAATCAGTG
>NC_051407.1:40004063-40004518 GCF_015228065.2 Penaeus monodon
AAAACAGAAAAAAGAGAAAGAGAGAAAGATAAAAGAATGAAACACACACTATTTCCCCTCTTCTCCCCACCCCTCCCGCCGCAATAGCGCCAAAAGCTCCGAACTCGCAGACAGATGGCGGATCTTTATGACATCGCCGAACCGAGCGAAGGGCGAACCGATCGGAAACAGAGTGACTAACACAGACCGCCGCTGCCTGACTCACCGCCGGCCGCCGGGGGTCGCTGCAGCAGGGCAAGGCGAGGGCCGGTAACGCTGGCCGATTACCTGGCTTTCGAATTTCGTGGCTACGCTCTCGGCATGACCCATCGCTTTAATACTCAATGCACAATCACTCGCAGTCACTACATTCCCAGATAAACAGATGGTGAAACTTACACTATAGTTAATATCAAAACTCTGATAACTTTATGATAATGATAACCTCAACGTACCTAGAGAAACATAATACTCAA
>NC_051407.1:40004781-40005061 GCF_015228065.2 Penaeus monodon
TTTTTTATTGCTAATCCTTATACAATGATAGGACTAGAAAAGACTTTGAACGGTTTCTCTCTCTCCCACGATTCCCGGGCCGGGTTTTTCCTCGAAGCCAATCCCACGTCAGGATCACGGCCCGCTTGCCTTCCCTCCTGTGCTAGGATTCCACCTATATGAGGGGCGGCCACCGAGTGAGCTCTGGGGAACGGTGACGATGGTAAAATGACGCAGCTTCTCCTCTGGTCCTATTTGAGGCGCGTGGCGAGCCCTTTAAAACAAAGGGAGAGCAGCAAAG
>NC_051407.1:40005419-40007444 GCF_015228065.2 Penaeus monodon
AGCTGAAATCATCTAGCAGAACCCGATGCCATACTTCCCCGAGGCAAAGAAGAAATGAGCAGGATCGAGACAGGACACAGTATCTAGGTGCAGATCAGGGGACTCGTGAGAAAACCGCATGGTACCTGCAGCATACAAAGGGGCAAGGGAGTCGGCAATGATGCACCATCATCCTTGCAGACTCCGGTGCATCCCTCCCCCGCCTCAATCGAGCGACGATCAAAATCTGCATCACCAGCATACCCATCGATAGCTAATCACCATGGGATCTCCGTCATCCTGCAGCTAGCCTTGATAACCATAATAATTGCCATTTCACGCCACCTGCAGCAGCAGTTCTATCTTGAGATCTTCATTCAGCCTAGATGCACTCTGGGCGATGAGAACAGCGCACGGGATAACCACCCGTACCGGCAAGCACGACAGGGCCCTTAACGCGGTGCATGCCTCCTCTCCTGCATGGAATCTTGCATCTGCACCCTCCTTGCTCGGCAAGCATCACGCCACAAAAATGTGCTGGGATAAACGCAAACCATCGCAAAAATAACGGAGTAACCATCTCGTCGAAGCACGTAAGCGATGCCGGCCGGGGCTAACCGCCGCTCCCACTCAACTCCCGCGCCTTTCTTATCCGGCGGGTCTTCTTTCCCCCTCTCTCTCTACGCTCAAAACTGCGCGTTCCGTTTCTTGATTCCTTCTTTACTCACGCATAGCATCTCCCATTCTTGCCGAACACAGAGTCACCAATTTAGGAATGTGCATTTCTTTCAAATGCAGTCATAATAACAAAGCTAATTTCATTGTTTTAAGTTCGCACAACTTTCTTTGTCTTCTTTTATCTCCCTCTTTCCCCTCCTACATTCCCTCGCCCTCTTTCCACCCTTCCTTCTTTTAATTATCATTATCCATCCTCCTCTTCCTCCACCTCATGATAAATGTTTACTCATGTTTACAAACAGGCTGTGCATCATCCACATTCTCTCTCGTGTATTCTAGACCTAAAATTACTCCCAGAGCCGAGAACACACAGCTATCATCAAAAGCCTTTCTTGGCCGTGTTATAATTAGTAACGAGGACTTGGACGAAGGCGCAGCTCGCGAGATTACCGTTCTCTATTCTTAAAGTAAAAGGGAAAGAGAACCAAATTCTTCCCCAGCCTTATCAGTTATGAAGTCGACAATTCCGATAATCTTTTCAGCTAACTTTCCGAAACATTTCCAAACAAATTACCAAACGACGCAAAAACTTCGTGTGATAAAAAAGAATAATTATTAATGGTGAAGAGGAAGAGATTAAGGAGACCCCCAGGACCTTTGCGTAGGACTAACGCCGTATGTAAATGAGGCCCCGCAATCACTGAAGGCACACCACGACGTCTGTCAGCGTCATGTGAACAAGACAACTCCCAACGATTAAAAAAGGAGAGGGAACAGGGAAGCTTCACCTGGACGAATGCTGTGCTTAGAATCTGAAACTCGGGTTAAAATATTATCAGTTCTCAAATGCTCTTATGATTCGCTTAGTCACTGAACAACTGATCACCTTTCTAGCAACTAGTTCCGCCTGACATTCACCTCCATCCATTTTGGATGCTCAAGCAATTCCTCTTCGTAGAGGCAAGGATCTCACTAAACCTCCTCCTGCACCTACTTTAACCACTGCCCCTGTTCCTCCCCTCCTCCCACCCCTTCTCGACCCTCCTACGCCCTCGATTCCACCCTCATGACCCCGTAACTCCGGTCTCTTGCCCCTCCCAGCATCCTCGCCGTGAGCCTCCTACTTTTATCTCCTGCGATCGAGCATGCGAGACGCCACTCTCGCACTAGGTTCGATCTGAGGGACTAATAGCAGGCGAGGGACAACTTAACAGGGTGCAAGTTAAGCACTGTGTTCCGCCCTGAGCCAACAATTTATCGGCGGTAGATAATAGCGCTATAAGTTGTCGATGTCACTTGTATTAGTGCGGGGCGGCTCTTCCTGGCTCACAGGTCACGCCGCCCTCACGTGTCTTCCACGATCACCCA
>NC_051407.1:40007499-40008847 GCF_015228065.2 Penaeus monodon
TCTACTAAGGTATCACTCCACGATGGAGCCGATGCAAACAGTTTAAACTTATTGGAACCTCATCGGTAAAAATCATCAGCTATTTCTTATCGTCCTTCTTCGATCTTCAGGAGGCCAATACCTTCCACGCTTTCGTGCTTCTTTTCGCGAGGAGTAAACTTCAGCATCGGCGGGACCTTCAAGAAACAAGTAAAAGCGACTAGTCTTTGCGATAAAAATAGGGGCTTAGTGGCAGAGGCGAGGGAGGCGAATATTAATGAGCACCGGTAGCTAGGATGATCTGTAATCAGAGATGAAGCTTACCGGCAGGATATAACTGACACGGGATTACGAGGCCCCTAGACTGTTTCACTGTCAAACTTTTTTTCAGAAATAATCACACGAGCGAGAACTTTTCAAATCTGCTTCGTAATGAGAGAACTAAAGGAGGTATTATCTTCATTAATTATAGCAATAAGACCAGGAGAACAAAATTGTCTTTCCTCTGCGTATCTCATCCACCATCAAATCTAGCTTACCCATGGTGGCTCAGCGCCAGCAACAGCATATAGTTCTCGTTGATTGTAAATCTAAAATGAGTACCGGGTCACCTTGTCTCATAAACAAGCGGATTCGCGCTATAACTACGTTAGGTTTCTTTGTCACCCAAAAAACCAAACGCCCTAAAATTAGCGCATGATGCAAAGCCTGCACGATATTTAACCCACTGTGCACACCTTGTACAAAAAGGCCTGGTGTTGATCCCGTGGCCGTGAAACGAGCGAGCGCGAGCAGTGGTTCCTCGTTGCCGCACCAAACGAACGAGGAGCGACTGCGATCTCACAGGTAGACGGCGGCGGATGACGACCGACAGCGCTCGACCCTGATCCTCAGCGCGTCTGACTCCCGAGTGCAATCTCGAGCCGCCCACAAAAAGCGGATACGATGGCTTTATGGCAGGGAGAGACAGAGGGAGGCAAGATGGCCACCAGTAACGCAGGTCACAATCATAATGGCTAGCAATAAGGGTCACTAATAGGTGCTATTACCGCCTATATTCGACATTACAACGCCAAAGAGACCGAGCATATCACCTCGGTAGCGTCACTGAAGAATCGTAAAGTTTAATTTATAACGTTGTTTGTTGACAAAACTATCTGGGCGAGTTCTTCTGCCGAGGCAACTGTGAATACACTTATGAATGTTGCTGGATGGGCCGGATGGGCCGGATGGGCGGCCCTGTCATAGTGCGGGAGGGGGGGCGGGCTAGCAGCTCGTCTCTCCTCTACTACAGCAAAGGCCCAAATGTCATTCAATCTCGAACTGTGATATTCCCGATTACCCGCTCACTCGAGCCAATAACTTTCAG
>NC_051407.1:40008879-40009874 GCF_015228065.2 Penaeus monodon
GCCGCCGAATGTCGCGGCCGACCCTCTGACGCTACAAAAAAATGTGTCAATCACCTGAGCCAACACACACGAGCCTGTCATCGGGGGAGCGCTACAAAAACAGTGCTGGCCAGCACCTTGCCACGCACTGTCACGACTGGAAATATTCAGCGGACCTCGCACTTGCAGCGGTTTGCTTTAGGGCGCCGTGGCCTGAAGCCCGTTAAATATTCCCCGCGGACTCTCAAGATATCACGGAAATGACTTACTTTAGCGGCACCGCCAGATTCCCCGTCGAGCCCGAGTGCCATGACAGTCCCTCGTTGCCACAGCGGCACCTCGACACTCGGCCGTAATAAGCGCCTCTCACTCCCCCCCCCCCCCCCCGACCACCACTTGACCCTGGCTCATTACGAACGCCACACATGCTCGGCAATAAAATTTTACGTTGTCCATTTCCCCCCCGTCGCCGCCTGACCTCCATGAGCGCGGTGCCAGAGCCTAAATCAGAGGTGCGCGATTCCGGCACTCCTGATCCATGGCACTCTTGCAGGTATTACCTGCGCCAGGTAATGTTACCCTTAAATACTACATCGATAACAAAAAAAATAGACCTTTGTATTCTAGTGTTCTTTACGAGCTTAACGGGGAGGGTGAAAGGAAGGTAAAACCAACACACCAAGCTATGAGCGCTTGTCACGACAGTAATATACAACATAAAATATTGATCCAAAAAAGCGGCGGTGGAGGCGAATGCACGAAATAGGTAAAAGGGGAACGGACAAGGGGTGGGGGGCAAGAGCGGCTACGCGGCTGAGGGGGCGGGAGACTTTTCCGCCCGTGCCAACACGTGTTCTCCCTTCAGCAAATCCCCGCCTAACAAGACTCGCTCCATGTGTGACGAGCTTACCAGCGCTCACCGCCCGCTCGCCCTACTCCGCCAGGTTGCTCTTCTCATGCGCAACTTTGAGAACGTGCCTCGAGATGAAAAACTGGTGAAAAAATTAACAGACAGA
>NC_051407.1:40009914-40010428 GCF_015228065.2 Penaeus monodon
AAACGCTTCAAATAATATCTATCAACCAAAGTCCATTCCGAAATGAAAAAAGGCCCAAGCCATGGTATTTTCTCATCTCTGCACGGAAATCTGTCTTCCTATATTATAAGTGTCTGTTCCACTACTGTTAATACCACTTATCAAGCGCCTTCCAGGTCACTCTACACTCATCCAGTCATCCTCAACTCGGCGTTCAAAGTCCCATCCCCTTCTCCCAGCGTCGCATCCACCCTCCCACTCCCTCGCTCCGGCATGCCATTCCGACCGCCTTCAGAGGGACTTCCCATTCGTTCCACCCTCGCCTCAATCCACCACTCTTCCTCCGACTCATAATCCCATTATACCCGCCATCATGGAGCAATATAAAATTCCAGAGATAATCAGGTAGATAATGGCGGAGAATATGGTCTCTCCATTATTCGACTCCAGTCCGCTCAAATCACGCACACCCGATCGACTTGCGGGAGGCGCCTCGCGTGACGACTCGGGCGCGTAAAACCCACGGCGTCGAGCA
>NC_051407.1:40010625-40012165 GCF_015228065.2 Penaeus monodon
TCGTCAACCTCTTCGCTCCTGCATGCAGCTTCCTTCAGACGCTGCCAAATTGCTTTCACCCTACCAAAACACCCACACTAATGGCTCTTGGCTTCGAAATCACAGAATCGGAAGGTTTTCTGTAGTTCCTCCTGCATTCCTTTCAGAATGCCATGGCTGCTGAGATGCTTGTCTTTAAAACGCCCTTGCCACTCCTCGCCTCCAGTTGGCTGGCGTGGGCTGCTGGAACAGCCGACTTCAAAAGAAACCCATTTAGCTCTTTACATTTACAGCAAGAACACACGCTGCTTCCTGTATTCACGAATTTAATGAGAAATAAAAAAAAACGTACCCCGCATCTTTTATAGCCTGTAATCGTTATTTACAACGACAAAAATACACGTTAATCTAATTAACAAAGCGAACCTGCAATTCACCACTGTATAAATCAACCCACAAACCACATAACCACACAACAAACTCATTAAAACCACTGCGACGCCACACGACCTTCTTACTAACCTCGACGGCGTTCGAATCCCCGCCACACGAACCGCATCCCCACCGCAGCGGCATCGCGCGGCCGGAGCCTCCAATCCCCCGCGGCCCGCCTCCCACCGCCCCTCCCGAGACGTGGCCTACGCCGCCTCGACATGCCTACCGAGTCGAAAGTCAAACGTCGACGTCCTACTGAAAAGACTATTTAAGGAAACTAGATCAAGGGAATGCCAAGGCACACTTGAAATGAATTTCGCCCTATCGTCCCTCTCCGTAACGTCGATTTTTGCTTTTCCGAAAGAGGCGGCCGGCGCGCAGGTGAATATGCACCTTCTTCCGTGCTGACACAACGGCGCTATTGGGCTCTCCTAGATGATCGATGTGAGAGTGTGTCTGAGAAGTTAATTGCTGACGGTCATTAACACACAAGAACACAAGACCTGGGTGTCTCACGGAGAATTTTGTCTCGGGAGGAAAGAAAATTATTTGATACGTCAGGTAATCTCGCCCGTTCCACCACGTCCACCTCAGGTTCTCAAGGTGCACCAAGTATATAGTACAGTTCACTGGGTGCATAAAAAGTAGGAATCTAAAATCATTATTTTGCAAATATTGGTCGTGAAAAAAAAACATATTTAACCTACATACACATTTTCAATGGCGTTCTCCCAACTTACCTCGACCATGCAAACTCTTCAATCAGACCAGCGCATACACAAGAAACTCCAAATACACGCGATAAAAATGTATTGCCGGCAACATAAGGCCGCACAAGAGGCAGCCACTTGAGTAGAAAGGCTAGAATTCTGCAACATTCTCGAGGAGGCTTCCATCTTATTCACCCTCCCGCTCCCTCCGCCGCGGTGCTGATGCACATCTCTGGGGAGGGGGGAGGGGGGAGGGGCGAGGAGGGAGGGCGAGGAGGAAGGGAAGAGGAGGAAGGGAAGAGGAGGAAGGGGCGAGGAGGAAGGGGAGGGAAAGATAGTGGAGGCATCAGAGGCCGAGAGAAATTGGGGAGGGAAAGCGGAAAAAAGGATAAATAGCTGGTGAAGAGGGTGGCTGA
>NC_051407.1:40012263-40012339 GCF_015228065.2 Penaeus monodon
GATAAAGAGACCAATAGAGTGGCACGGGGACAGATAAACAGATCTAGAGAGAGGGGGGGGGGAGAGAGGAGAAAAA
>NC_051407.1:40012634-40013166 GCF_015228065.2 Penaeus monodon
TCTACACACATACCATGCATGAACGCCTGCAGACAAGAAACAACAAATCCACACCTCCATTCGCAAAGGAAAGCTACGCCGGCGCTGCGCTCATACTGGGGGGGAAATTTTTCATCGCCAACAGCTTCCCACGCCAATAACTTGTCACACACATGCAAAGCAGTATAATCAGAACTTCAATTTATCTTTAAAAAGTTGCTGATTCCATTCCTGCCTGCTCGTCTAAAGCTCTCTTTACTGCCAGCTCCGCTCCTCCCCCACCAAACCCACACTCCTCCCCTGCTCCCTGCCCCCTGCCACCTCCCCTTCCGCTGACTAATACCCACAAACTCCCATCCTTCCCACGGATTCCCATTACGGAATTCTGTCATTCCCTCCTCCCATTGCCTCCCGCCAGACGGCCAACCGCCCATTACCTCGGATCTCTCAATTGCAGCTCTTCAATTTGTCTCATCGCCCCACCCCTTACCCCCAATAATTCCCACTGAAATCTAAATACAAACAGATTTGTTCTTTGTTTGGCTAAAATAAT
>NC_051407.1:40013269-40013721 GCF_015228065.2 Penaeus monodon
CGATCCTGATCTTAATTTTATTCCTGCATTCCTGTGGCTTCAATCGTGGATAATAACGCATGCCGTGTGCATACAAACGGACGAGTGGAATAAACACGCGAATACACAGAATAACGTACATCTTGCGACATGGAGGAATTGCACCGAGTCGTACGTCGAACTACGCATCTGGAATGTACAAGAACAGCCAACGACAAGTCGACAGGCATGCACATCCGGCTACCTTGCTGCGTCGACACCTAGACTACATGTGAAGAGCGAAACGTACAGCCAACAAGCCACCAAGACGCACGATGTACCAAAGAGCGAAGCGTACGCCAGCACACCAGAATGCGCACCATTACTACACAGCCTCAGGCACAAACAAGACTGATTAAGATATTGGCTAATTACGAGCATGCCACCGAGCCTTCACGACGAACTTCAACTCGCTAACAAGATTGCGTGTATCA
>NC_051407.1:40013896-40013989 GCF_015228065.2 Penaeus monodon
ACTCCTTGCGTTGTACAAGCCGACTGGACGATAAAATATTCCATTTCCAAGTTTGCGTTTCTTCCCAAAAGGATGATACTTCCGCCTCCGACG
>NC_051407.1:40014023-40014094 GCF_015228065.2 Penaeus monodon
CGATTCCTTCCTGAAAAACGACTTCGTTAGATTCTGATCGTCCGTATTCCTTCATGATACACTTCGTAAAA
>NC_051407.1:40014157-40014235 GCF_015228065.2 Penaeus monodon
CCCGGGGGAAAGGGTTAATCTGACACATGCGTTTTATACCCGCTAACGATAAGTAAATTTGATCCCGTTTCTTTTCAT
>NC_051407.1:40014258-40014343 GCF_015228065.2 Penaeus monodon
TCCAGTGTACATCGAACGTAATTTTCAGTAATCAAATATTCCCACACATCGTTCCGACCCTCATGGATTCCCTTTAACCTGCTGC
>NC_051407.1:40014378-40014568 GCF_015228065.2 Penaeus monodon
TCTCTCAAAAGTTGAAACTAAACACTGTGCATAGATTTAAACCATTGCATTTTAAACATACATGTTGTTAATATAAAACCACAGAACTAAAACTTTCAGGCATTTTTTTTTTATCCTCTATATGTATATCAAATCTCATTCTTATTCTCCCTCATCATTTCTCGTTTCTATTGTTTCTCACCCTCCTACG
>NC_051407.1:40014625-40014888 GCF_015228065.2 Penaeus monodon
CCCTCACCCTCTCCTCCGATCTATCTTCTCTCTCCCACGCATTCTTAAACCTTCCCCTCCGGCGACTTTAAAGCAGAAAAAAATACAATCTCCACAGCTGGACCCAGCGACACTTAATAGCCGTTAAATTGAAATCAAACTCGTGAATGGTCAGTCATTATCTCCCATGACAGGAACGTTCCACCCCCCTCCCCTATTTCTCCTTTGAACACTCCCGCGCGGTCTTTTGTCAATAACCTAAAGTGCTCTTTTAACCCTCGCGA
>NC_051407.1:40014925-40015572 GCF_015228065.2 Penaeus monodon
AATCATTCCAACTCAAACCCAATCGCGTCTTTCCATCCGCTAGCCTACTCGATTTATCCACATCTGCCATGACCCATCCACTTTTACTCGCATGCAATATCCATCCACATATACCCTTTTATTGCAATTCGTATC
The DNA here is from genome assembly GCF_015228065.2 of Penaeus monodon. Classification (NCBI taxonomy): domain Eukaryota; kingdom Metazoa; phylum Arthropoda; class Malacostraca; order Decapoda; family Penaeidae; genus Penaeus; species Penaeus monodon. The sequence goes on from NC_051407.1 coordinate 40,015,061, forward strand.
CACCAAACTCATTCTCTGGATCTACCCACGCATACCCACCTGGCTATCCACACACAACCGCACGCCATCTCGCTACCTCCTGCGCCCAATCCCCTAATCTACCCACTCCGGGCTACCTCATCTACCCGCTATGCATCAGAATACGCCCTCATTACCTGCAGCCAATTAAGTTTCTACGAAATACGGTTTGGATAAAGTCAGGGAGAGGGAGGAAGAGGAAGAAGAGAGGGAGGAAGAGGGAGAAGCGAGAGGAAGAGGGAGAAGCGAGAGGAAGAGGGAGAAGCGAGAGGAAGAGGGAGAAGCGAGAGGAAGAGGGAGAAGCGAGAGGAAGAGGGAGAAGCGAGAGGAAGAGGGAGAAGCGAGAGGAAGAGGAAGAGCTGAAGCCACAGAGAAAAAAGCCCATGAAACATCATTCCAATTATCAATTCATTCATCTCCATATATGGCCCCTTAGGCTATATTACGTAGGGGAAAGAAATCAGAAACAGAATTAAGTTCAAAACGTCGAGAAA
>NC_051407.1:40015694-40015929 GCF_015228065.2 Penaeus monodon
ACCGCCGCCTTCTCGAATAATTAGCCGGACTTACCGTATTATGATCCTGCTCGGTTGAGAAAGAGGAAGGGGCTGGGGGAGGAAGGGGCTGGGGGAGGAAGGGGCTGGGGGAGGAAGGGGCTGGGGGAGGAAGGGGCTGGGGAGGAAGGGGCTGGGGGAGGAAGGGGCTGGGGGAGGAAGGGGCTGGGGGAGGAAGGGGCTGGGGGAGGACGGGGCTGGGGGAGGACGGGGCTGG
>NC_051407.1:40015961-40016336 GCF_015228065.2 Penaeus monodon
AGGGGCTGTGGGAGGAAGAAGCTGGGGATGAAGGTGGTTGGAGGAAGAAATGGTTAGGGAAAAGGAGTGGGGGAGGAAGGGGTGGGGGGGGTGAAGAAAGAAGTGGTAGGGGGGAAAGGGGTGGAGAGGACGGGGGCTGGGGGAGGAAGGGGGACCTTGATTTTCGGCTCACCTCATCTCCCGAGAAACTTTACTCGTACTAAACTTGCCAGCCGACGCCACGTTATTATACCATTATCCCTCCTTGCTTATACGCCGGCTTCACTTTTCACCTCGATTTTTAACATGAACACCATGCGCGGCTTTTTCCTGCTCTCTTCAATTCTCGCTTTCACCGTTCTGCCTTTCTTCTCTTCCTTTCTCTCTGTCCAGCCC
>NC_051407.1:40016605-40016983 GCF_015228065.2 Penaeus monodon
CCCCCCCCTCTAATTTCCTAATCGGTTCCTTCTCTTCTTCCCCTGCTTTCCTTTCTTCTTCTCCCTTCCCGTCTCCCTGAACACCCCAAGCAAAGCCGCCCAAACAACGTTAACCATCCGATGATCAGGTGCATTAAACGTGAAGCCTCAGAGATCCGTCTCTGAATTCAACAGACTACACTGATAACTTTCACCAAATAACAATGCCTCCCGTACACGATGCCTTCCTGACATTGATAATTGTATAAAAAAAAAAAAAAACTCGATATCAAAATCTGCCCCATCGTCCCCTGACCCGCGCTATCTCGGTGCTACAAGCGTGACGTCACCTCCTCTTGACGCAGCGCATCCGATAACGGCATTAAGGACTAGCACCGG
>NC_051407.1:40017019-40017108 GCF_015228065.2 Penaeus monodon
CATCACAGTTGAATATATTACACCAATTACCGAAGTTTAATTTCGGCGTCTAAGCGGACTAATACTCTCTCTACTCGGGACTCACGCTT
>NC_051407.1:40017983-40018067 GCF_015228065.2 Penaeus monodon
CGAAATACACCACCAGGACAGAGGATGACGAAACGAAACGTAGCAGTCACTGCAGGTTACCCTCTCCTAACCGCCCCATGGTCT
>NC_051407.1:40018484-40018985 GCF_015228065.2 Penaeus monodon
CACTCGACGGTCAGAACAACAGAAGCCAAGAACCAAGGCCCGACCCTCTGACTTTCGTTCACATTTCCCATTACCTGGACACGCCTGCACTAACTCTGGCGGCAGGGGATCGAAGCCTGATGAAAATCTACGAGAAAAGGAACATCTAAAAGAGGAATTACCGAGCCAATTAAATACGACTTAACTTCATTACTTCGCCTTAGGGCACGATTGGGAAAGTTAGTTTCAGCGGTGAATCTTTCGTACACGACCAATAAGGTCTCAATTCCATTTGCTACATGTAGAGAGAATGATATATGGGGCATCGAGCGAAGTATAATCCTTCTGAAGCAATACATTAGGGCCGACTTTCCACACACTTCGGTCAACAGGGAAGCTTTATAGAAAACAGAACCAACTGAAATGCATATTGTAGCGTAAGTAAAGAAGCTTATACGCTCACATTAACACTTGTGTGCACATATTAATACAACAAAGTAAAAAACATGAACTTATGATTAC
>NC_051407.1:40019036-40019271 GCF_015228065.2 Penaeus monodon
TTGGACTTGAAGAGAAGATATAGAAAACAAAGGCAAAGAAGGAAAAATGCAGAGTCAATGCCAACCAGACATGCAGTCAAAGAGACGTGAAACACATTCACAGCACCAAAGCAAAAATCACGTTAACCACATGAAGTTCATTAGCACACGCCACGATGCAACATTCAGCATCGCCAATAGTCACGGCCTCACTGCAGAAAGGTGGTATTCCAGGCCACGGAAGTTGCCTGGCACT
>NC_051407.1:40020889-40024524 GCF_015228065.2 Penaeus monodon
CGCCTCATTACCGAGAACGGGGAGTCACTATCTCCCGAGACCTTACACCCTCGCCAGCCTCCTCGCCTTCCGACCTCTTCACACTCGTCTACTTCTGCCATTTGTCCCCCTCCCCCTCCCTTCCCCCTCCCCCGTGCTCCTATACCAGAAGAGCACACCAATTATGACACTTCTGACGGCGACCCTGCAGCATAACAACCGGCAAGTGACAAAAGAGATACGAAACAATACAGACCGGACACTATTCCATTTTTTTTTCCAAACCACGAAGAGGCGTTTACGGGCCGCTTCAAGACACAGACGATATCATCCCACAAACGAATTAACAACCAAGAAAACGACATAGAAATTTAGAATAAAAAGGACATCCCCTCCAAAAAAAAGAAGAGCATTTTTGGTCCAAAAAAAATCACAGATTCTATACAAGTCCCGCGGGGCCCCAAAGTTTACAAATATTTGAGAAGTTAAAAAGGAAAGTTCAAAAACTATTAGGCCGAGGGAAGTTGGAGAGCTGGAGAGCTGCCTGGAAGTATGGAGGGTGTGCGCGTACTCCGGGGAGGAAAAGCAGGGAGATGGGGCTATTTACGAAGACGTGGGGAGAAAGGCTGGGTTGGGAGAATAGAGGGAGAAGGTGGAGGAGAAAAAGGAAGGCGGTGTAAAGGCGAGGGTCTCCTGGCCGAAGGAGAAGAATGAAAAAAGGCAAGGCGGAATAAAGAAGGCATTTTCCTGGCCGGAGATGATGAAGGAGCAGCAGGAGAAGATGCAAGAAAAAAAAGGCAGGCTAAAGGAGGCATTATACTGGCCGCTGCGTCTAGACTGACCGTCAGCGATAAATTTCCCGAGCTTATTTTCAACATTAAAATAAACAGCGCAATCTCCTTCCATGGCTGTAATGCTGTTAACTACATCATAGAGCGTCTTGGGTCAAATAAATCAAACCTAAGATACCCAAGGCTACCGAGACCGACTAACAATGACGAAGGCATAATCAGAACAGAACCGAAGGAGGAAAAGGGCAAAACACAAAACGAACAATAATAAATAAAACAAAAGGATAAAAAATATAAATAACAAAAATAAACAATACAAATGCGCACAGAACTTCCTGCAAAGCCTCAACAGATAGCAAGGGCCCAACCAGGAGCCCCGAGCCCCCTTGAGGGCGGGCGGGACCAGCGCTTAGTAGCGACGGGACGGCGAGTCGGGCAAGTACACGAGATCGCCGGAAATTTGCTACAGATCTGCGGGAGTCTCGGCGGCCTAAGGGGATTCTGCGCAACTTGTCCTTTATACCTAACCGTACTTTTTTTGGGGGGTATCGTAGGTAAAGTAATTAAAGGTTGCTGCATTTAACCGACTGAAAATGTACATGCACAAACATTTGCACACAGACAAACTTTTTTTTTTCTTATTACAACTACTTTTTGAACAAAGTTTTACCAAGAAGTTTCATTGATAATTAAACCCACCATTATGATGCCAAGAACAAAATTCACACTATGGTCAATATCCGTTATTAACTTTTCAAAATAAAAACTACTACTCAGCAACACACCATTAAACAATTAATACCTATTTTTAATTGCAACCCTTGCAAAATGTGCCTTACTAATTGCTCCCAGAGTAAGTAGCAAAATAACACTGTATTAATGTAAAACTATAAATCATCAGGTTAACAGCCCCGTGACCCCAGACTCAACTGTGCGCTGAAGGCACGCATTAAAATCTACTTCATATTTTCGTTTTCATATGCTATTATAATCACCTTTTCCATTACCACCATTTCCGCAACCACCATCCCCACCATCGCTGCCAGAAACTGCGACAAGCGGAAGAACAGACGCTTATTCCATCTCTCTCCTCATATCGGAGTCAGCCTCAAGGCCAGAAATTGCATCACAAGACACCCTGGAAAAAAAGCAAGTAGGCCTACTGCCATTCTCTCACCGACTCTGCCATAACCTGGTACAAGGGAGCTTTTACACGCGCATGTTACCTGCAAAGAAAGAAAACAAATATTAGTTTATATATTCTAATGATGGTAACAGGAGCTATTTAAATGTAATAATTAGATCCACTTTTTTCTCAATCAATCTTATCGACATGTATGATAACCAATTTTATATCACACACTAGTTAAAAGCAATCAGTCGCAAGAATAGGAAAAAGTTGAAGATAAAAAAAAAAAAAAAGTGAAGCTTATATGTCGAAATGCAGACGGCAACAATTTGCAACAACGCACAAAGCGATCATGTTAAACGAACCGCTTACATTTAGTCGCGTCATGAACCCCCCTCGTTTTCAGAATGGTTCATACCGTTTCTTAAATCTATTATTTGCTTCTGTATCACTGGCTTATCTACTTCCGTATTTTCACTATCCGTCTAATAAGTAGTGTCGCAATCGCATGCCAAGTGTAAGGTACTCGCAAGTGTCGTGTGCACGGGACTCTCGGGACACAGGTAATGAAGACGTGAGGCTCCCAACCACGCCATGGCACGCCCCCTCCTCCTCCCCGAAGGGCGGGGCGCTCCCGGCACTACAACGCGGCCGTCACACCTATTCCCAACGGACGTGGCACTCCTCTTGCTTCCTCCATGCCACTACATCTCGAATGAAACCACGAACGTCCTCGATGCAGTCGTCCCGTTCGGCTTCTTCGGTACATCTACGCACTCGATGGAGAATATCAAGGAATGAAAAAATACTTGGATAATCTCTTAATCGTTTCGATTTATTTCTGTTTCTCTTCCTTTCACTTTGTCTCCTTTCATTTTTTCCTTCTTCCGTCTCTTTTCTGCAACCTTCACTAATCCACTAATTCATGTCTCTCTCATCTCATGTGACCTACCCATCCTCCTTTCCCTCCCCGAGCGTTGACCTAATTCCAAAAGCAAATCCTTCGGGTCTCGCCGCTGCACACAGCCTCTAGATATCATATTCTTAGCTGCGAGTCCACCCTTTTCTCCAAACGCAAGAGCGAGCTCCTGTAATTCTCCCAACACGCCCCGGCCAAAAGACTCCCCGAGGGCCAATATTTCATTTGTCTGTATCGAGTAACATCGAATGCATGAAAACTGACAACGCACAGCTGGCCGGGAGCATAAATCATCCGTTTTTCCCCGCCGTCGCAACATCGACAACCAGAACACAACAACATATTCTAGACTAAACACGGCAGCATTCCCTCGGCGTTTCTTCATCACCGCACCCAAATCGGATTCCAGCATTTCTCATCTTCGGCGCATGTTCGGAGGCGGAAATAAAACAAAGTTCAGTCAATTTCACGCTTCCACGGCTTAATAAACAAATCAAGCGCCGAGCGAACAAAATTCATTATCAGCCCCCGGGAGAGGATAGAACATAATCAAATATCCCACAGCAGCTTCGGTTGGTTTCCACGAGGCCGGAACTGCATCGTCTGGCTATCCGTCCCTCTTTCATCGCCTGTCGGTATTACTCAGGGAAACATTAAGTAGGTAAATAAATATGTATGTCCACCAAGCCTTCGGTATATCTCTTCTAAAAATAGACGAATCAGTCAACTCATTTGAAAAATTAAAACACGATCGCGTCGATATCAGTATCCTCAAACAGAATAACAAAAACAATGGCTGAAACATCAATAAAAAAAA
>NC_051407.1:40024547-40024986 GCF_015228065.2 Penaeus monodon
GTCCTCACCAGGTGTTTTACCATTCAATCGGCAGCGAACTTCACAAATGCCGCAATTAACCGCCGCCGTTCAGGGCTGTCGGCATTCCGTTTGTGCGCCCACCGCGTGCGGACGGCGAGCATCTGCCGCGCGTGCATCACTGAAATCAGCATAATGCGGACACTAATATGCTGTGCGCGCCATGACGTCAGCCGCGCGTTGAACTCTCCCTGCTGACATTTTCATGTAACATTCAGTCGAATATGATTCACTGATTAAGGTAGTGAAATACATGGGTTAAGAAGGGGGACGAAGGCGAATGAAAAAGATGAGGAAAAGTTGGCGAGGGAATGAAGAGGGGGGGGGACGGAGAAATGAGAGAAAGGGGAGAAGGAAGAGGAGGGGAAGAAGGAAGAGGAAGAGGAGAAGGAAAAGGAGGAGGAGAAGGAAAAGGAGGAGA
>NC_051407.1:40025226-40025296 GCF_015228065.2 Penaeus monodon
CGCAATCCAACGGAAAGCGAGGAAATGGGAGTCAGCCAGAGAACACACAAATCGAAATCCACAGTGACCA
>NC_051407.1:40025384-40025591 GCF_015228065.2 Penaeus monodon
TACATGACGCAGCGCCATTCACACAGGCTTGCTCCTTCCATTGACAAGGGCGATCTTTCATCATCAGCTGAGCCAGCGTTACGAGCGGCGAGTGCTGGGCGGCCGATCCCACACGCGGTCGAGGAGAGCTGAAGAAGCCGCAAGCACACAGCTACTCGAGGGGGGGGGGGGGGGAGGCGTAATGGAACAGCTGGGCGCCCGTGGACT
>NC_051407.1:40025630-40025942 GCF_015228065.2 Penaeus monodon
CTAAAGATAAGCTCCCACTATCCATCTCCCGACCGACGTCACACGCACGAGCATTATGTATCTCATTACCATAAGCAATAAACTCGTTAAATGCGTCTTAGCTCCAGTTATATGACGCGTAATAAAAATATATACACATAATATAATCCCACTGCCCAATCTAGGATCTCCATTAGTGGATGAGGTAAACTTAAGGGGGTCTTTTCTGCGCCATTTATTAGACAAGCATATTCGAACAGGATATTAATCTGGCATGCAAAATCGCATGTCCATGGAAACTGCAAGCCTAAATGCTGTCTCCTTAAGCCGTTG
>NC_051407.1:40025984-40026939 GCF_015228065.2 Penaeus monodon
AATGCAAAGTTCTTCCCTAGTTCCTGTTGAACATGGGTTATAATTCCTAAGCATAATACATTATGTATATTCCATGCGATTGTATTACACGCAAATTAGATAAATTTATGTACACATGTTCCCGGTGGTCTTACAAAAATGTTGGTGATGAGGTAGTTACCGAAACTAAATTGTACAGATGAAAAAACATTATCAATTTCATGCGCACCGCAAAATTCACGAGATGTAAATGTTTGCACAATGTGTGATTTAAAAGGCGGAGAGAACCACTCCGGACAGAAGGGCTATTTAGCGCCGCTCGTAAGCGCTTGAAATAGCCGGTCAGAGCCGTCATCTACCCGGGGCTGTTTTAACATGGCTTCACATACAACACCAGTCACTCTACAGCAATTTATCAACTCTCCGTAATATACAGTGTGCACGCACCAGGTATGGAAGGGTTACCAAACACCGTCGTTTGAACTCCTGTGCCAGCCGAATCTCCCAAAGCAAGGCGAGCTAGAAATCGGCGCAGGGAATATTGGCACCGACCAGGTAGAGTGGCCATCGATACGAGCGTCAAGCCTGGACGCGCTCGCCCCCTTCACGCTGCTAAATGGATTTGCATCAATATGGACTGTGATGCAATCAACTTACAATCCTTGATAATTTTATAGCACGAAGAACTGGCGCAGGGGATTGACGGGTTGCACAGTAAGGTTTCAAGGTTAAAAGTTTCTGTGCGGTTCAGAGCTCGGGGAAAAATGGAGTGGATACCTTACCGGTTAAGAAGAAAAAAACGAGTTTAAAAAATGTTCCAGCCCCAAAAAAGATTTCGAAAAATTGTGAGAGCCAGGTAAATGAAAAAAAAAATGCAGGTTACGAGCGAGCTGCTACGGAAAAAAGAGGAAGCGTAAAAACGAGGTTTTTGACCAGCTGTGCTGCTGTGAGAGGATTGGCCTTTGCAGTCGTGTAT
>NC_051407.1:40027819-40028002 GCF_015228065.2 Penaeus monodon
GACAGTGCAAGCGCCTGGCCCGGGCCGGCGCGGGGGGCCCAAAATGGCAAAGCATACATTACCGAGCGTAATAAAAAGGGAGTACTACGTGCTCCATCCATCCCCCCACCCTCTGCTAAAAAAAACCACGCATTGCCTCTCCCTTTGGGAAACCAAATAAAAACATGCTAGCTCCAATTCACA
>NC_051407.1:40028552-40029546 GCF_015228065.2 Penaeus monodon
TCTGGGGTTGCTGCCGCGAGTGGGCGGGGTCCCCGGTTTTCATGTCGCGTCCCTCATGCCCCCATTTTTTCCCCGGGCGCCAGCATCACGGCGCGCCCACGACACGCCCCCCCGCTGGGCAAAAGGGGCAGCCAGGGCTCGCTGTCCCCGCACGCTAGCCCGAAAACCCCGGGACGCCCCTGCACGTTCGCCCTAGTTAGCGGAACTGACCAAGCTGTCAAGCAGATGAACTTGGTAAGAGCCCCCCCGGGACTATAGTTAAAATACGCCCCGGGCCCAAAGGGTCGCAGGGGTCATGCACTCCCTTCATCCCCGGCCCTGCCTTGTAAGTCTAACCTTGTCCCCACTGTTTCCTCGGTGGGCTCTGTCGGAAAATTGGGGAAGGGGAAGGGAAAGGGAAAACACTTTAAAAAATATTTATACTCACTTTTTTAACGTTCCTTTATTTGACAAGGTACGTTCCATTTTGAAACTCGATGATCTGCCAACACAAGCCAGTCCAACATTTGCAGCATGCACTGGTCCCCATGTCTCCCAGGCATACGACACGACTGGCAGGAAACGCAAACGATCAACCAACCTCCAGCGTTGCTCACAAATTATAACTTCCGGATCAGTTTACACCTGTTGCAGTGACGAGTCTGAATGTGCAACGTATTCAGGTCATCTCCTCGTCTCGTCCGACACAGATCAACAATTTGCAACAATTACGTCGCACACCTTTTGAATGTCAATATCTCTCCACTCTCGTTGAATTCCCCTTTTACCTTCATTCATTCTTCCTTTCATATCCACCAGACGGCTCTCCTCCTCCTCGAAATTTCAACGGTTTAATGCTTCTACTGCTCTCTCCACTCTCATTTAGATACACTGATAGAGCGAGGCCCCCCCCAAGATATATATATATTCTTAAAATAAAAGTTAAAAAATTTTCTCTGCATGATCGAAAACGATAAAACAACCGGAGTTTCTGTGAACGCGTTGAATATTTTCG
>NC_051407.1:40029569-40030014 GCF_015228065.2 Penaeus monodon
TGCAGGTCAATTACATGCGGCGCTGACCCACCTCTCGCCATTTACTTCAAGGGGAATCCAGTGTAAACAAGGGAGTCTTATCCAATCAATTACTCAGATTTCTGAACACACTTTCGTCCAAATTACTGAACTGCATCCGATTCCTGTATACATGGGCGCCTGCGATAACGCTGCACGACTTTCAATAGACAACACATGCGAATATTTGCAATTACTATCGAGTTCAAATTCATTCGAGCTAAGAATTCCCCTCCGATACTTCAATTCTTTCAGTCCCCGAGAGCAAAGCGAGGCATTAACGGGGATTCCCTTTACGGGCTCTCCCCTCAGAAGCGTCAAAGGGTAGAGAACTTCGGAGCCCCTTGTCGACCTCCCATCAGCAACTGACGGAAAACAAGAGGTACATCGGGTCTGCGCGTCCTCCTCTCCCCCCCTCTGTTGCCCT
>NC_051407.1:40030054-40030131 GCF_015228065.2 Penaeus monodon
TTACCTGCTCTGCCAATAGCTAGGACTTCCTCTTGTGTCCTCAGTCCGGGAAATATCGAATGACAAAGGTAACAAAG
>NC_051407.1:40030164-40030401 GCF_015228065.2 Penaeus monodon
GCCTCCTCTCCTTTGCCCTCTCTCTTACGTCGAGACATTTGTTCCTTTCGCTTATAACTCGAGCACGTGCAGCTCTCCTGACCGATTTGCAAGGTTTCCCCTCGCTTTCCATCTCTCTAAACCTTTACTTTCGTCGACTTACATTTTCCTCTTCCATCCTTTTACGACTCCCAATAACAGACTCCACGCTTGTGCCAGAAATAAGAAAATATGAATCCATCTTTCAACTTGATATTA
>NC_051407.1:40030514-40031238 GCF_015228065.2 Penaeus monodon
CCCCTCTACCCTTTCAGATGACGTAATGAAGAATAATTTCTCCAATTAAGCCTGTGATCTCTCCTTTGTCCACATAAAGGGTTACTCCCTATGCTTTTCATCCCGGCTCTTGTTTCCCATCCTTCTTAAACGCTCCATTACAGATGGAAATTAGACACCTGTTCATCTTCCTCCCTCGACCTCTCTGTCGACGATACTTGGTTTATAGCTCTTTCCTCTGACTTTGTTTTCCGTCAAGATTATATATACTCGGATTATAATTAAAGCTCCGGTTGCATTGTGTACAGAGAAAGGGAAACTGCTTCATTAAGACTTTACGACAAAGTATAGTCTAAAAAATAACCGTGTCGTCGTATAATGAACCCTTCAGCGGATTCAGCGGCGCATTACGTCAAGGCGGCGGCCTCTGGCTGAACAGACGAGAAATAATTCTGTCCTTAGTCCTCCGTCTCCCTTTCCTCTCCCGCCCATCATTCTTCTCTCTGATGTTCAATAAGTCCCCTTTGATGCTATAACTCCCTTTGTTCTCCATGTCGAGGCATCACATTCGGCCAAAACTGCATACATACTTGATGCCACAGACCTCTCCCTCCCGGACCAGTTTTCGTTTGCCTTTGTCGCTGGACTTTTCCAAAATGTCACTCAAGGTGTATGACAGTCAAGCATTTCATTCATCAATAAGTGAACTTGGCAGTTTCTTTTTCAAAGCCTTCCCACTCCCCAC
>NC_051407.1:40032112-40033239 GCF_015228065.2 Penaeus monodon
GACAATGTTAAATAACCTGCTACAAACACTTTATGCGTTCAAATCTATAAACATACCCCAGAGGAAGAGCTTTCTCAAAAGCAAACAAACAAAAAACGGCACCGAGCACAACTCGCGTCGCAAAGGTGCTTGCGATCCCCCGAGCGTGCAAGATGACACTTGATTGCTGAACGTTTCAAGTAGCTTCCGAACCTGGCGTGGATCAATCCTAAATCACAGTGGCACGCCGGCAGGTCACGTGTTGCACGAGGCACCAGGCGAACACATCCACACCAAAGAAAGAAATGTTGACAAAGGATTGTGGCATTTCGAGGTGGGCGTGACTAGGATCATCCTGGCGAGGCGAACGGAGAGCGAAATGTGCCAAATTGTGTGTTGTTTATCGACTAGGTCGCTTTTCCTTGGCACGGACGACGGAAGACATCCGGCACTTATCATAATCACCATAGCTCCTCAAAAAAAGTAAAACACAATATACTCTTTTCGACGAAGAAAGTATGGAAAAATCGTATTCTTGTGACATTTAGGCGTCTCCAAGAACATCAAATACGGGTCCTGTTTAATCATATCGTTCAAGATGATAACCCAACCACCTTTCCGTCGCTCTCGACTCAGGAAGGGAAAGACCTCCCACACGTTGTCCTCTTGGATACTGTATTTTGTATTGTATTTTGTTATAAAACTATTTTGATCCATAAAGTCACGGCACTCATTTTTAAACCTGTCTCCCAAGTGCACTACATATCCAAACGTCGAAAACAGTAAGTTCAAATTGAAAACGGACAAACAAACTTAAATGGAACAACAGACAACACAATATGACAACGGACAATGGGACAGTATCCTAAAGCTTAACGAGCTGGAGCCCCTAATCTGAGTGGTGAGCATCGGGTAATAAGACTTGCATACTGCACACGCCAGACACGGACTCCCCCGAGCCTTGCAACCGCCGCTCCTGTCCCGTCACCGCCTCAGCCACGCCACCTTTATTGTGCTCAATACACTTGGATGTGGCAACGATACAAGATGTTTGCATACTTTGAGGAGAGAAGTTAGAAGCTGGTCGTGGAGGGCTACGGAGAGCCAAAGGCGAGGAAGGCGAGGTGGAGGAGATCGCGAGGTTATAC
>NC_051407.1:40033452-40036042 GCF_015228065.2 Penaeus monodon
CAACAACGACGATGGTAAAAGATGAAATGGGACAAAGATGGAAGAGGAGGACAAGGCCGCTGATGTAGCAGCACCAACGACAGCTGACAGCTGTGTAATGGAACAGTCAGCCTACGCCACAGAAGAGAATGAGCTGGCTCGGGGGCGGGAAGCAGAGGTGCCGGAGTCCCCAGTCGGCTGCTTAACAACAGGTGTGGTGGCTCTCATTTCGCTCTTGACCTTGATCACACATTTTTTCTCTAATCTTTGTGGAAAAAAGACATGTTGCGAATTCACCTGTCACTGGCACATGGTAGATAGGTGGAGTAGCGATGAGACCCAAGTCAATATGTAAGGACAAGGCTACTCTGAGGGTGACGGCGGCCGAGTCAAGGGCGTAACAAGGGCCGAGCGTAGTAAGAGTGGCCTCCCAAGGGTGAGCGTGCCAGCCAGCCTTGACTGGTAGGAGGGACAAGTTGGAGCTGGCAGGCAACACACGCCCTCGCCATGGACGAATTGTCCACCTGGCCCGCGGGTCGGGTTACTTCGATTTGTTTGATCGCTGAAACACCCACAGCTGCCTCGGGTCCCTTTATGCACTCTCACGTGTACATCAGAATTTATGCACACAGACAGACAGACAGATAAAGCGGGGATGTCGGATAGAGAGACACTATATACAAACGAACATTCATCCAAGCCAGCGCACACATGCGATATAAAACAATACATAAAGAAACTTCCTGTGCATGACGCACCGGCGATCGAAGGCGAAATCTCATCTGCGGGTGGAAGGGCGCGCCTCCGGCTCGAGCCCGAAGCGCCCGTCTCCGGCAGTCCCGCCCGTCGCGCCGGTGCCCGTCCTCTCACGCCGAGCATCCCCGCAGCGGTGCCTCCGTCAATCTCCGGATGCTCAGTCACGAATAAATCATCATTATAAAATTTAATAACCTAGACGAGAGCCCTTGTTATACAATTAAGCCAAGGCCCATTAACCTAGCTAATAACTCCGTGTGCCTTTTGCGCATAGGGAAACAGAGGGAGAAGGGGAGGAGCGCGCGGGGATAAAGCTAGAATTGGACTACAAAAAGACAGACTTCATTAGCGTGGAGCGGTTGCTGAGCGTGGAACGGCGTGCAGCGACCCGGCCGCAGCGTGCCACCGAGAGACTAATTTCATCCCACGCTTTGTACGAGTGCCAATAAAGCCGCTGTATTAAACCACATACTGCAAAATGTTCCAGTTCCATTTCTTATGTTCGCTTGTAATGACTACCAATGTGCCGAGGGCTTCATTTTGATACGTTAATACAGCGCCCATTTCTCTCTTTCCCCGCAAACGCCACGGCGCCTGCAACTACTCGGCCACAGTCCTCTGCTGCTGCGTCGGCGGCAGGTGCTCGTCCACGGACGGAGTTCTACCCGCTGAGGGGGACGAAGGCAAATCATGGCGGCGGCAGGCAGCGAGGCCGACAGCAAGACCACATCTGACCGGACTTCACGACGCCCGAGCAACGCCTCCGTGATCCGCCCACGGACCAAGCGCGAGGACCGGGCTTACCGGACAACATCCCATTGTCGAGCCGCGATGCCACGAAGCGAGCGCGGGCTGGCACAAACATGGTCTAGGCACAAAGGCGACGTGTAGCGGCCTTTCCGCACAATACCAGGCTTCTCGGAGAGGAAAAAAATCGCCCGGGAGACGCACGTGACCGACTTTCGGAGGCACGGAAGGTCGAGGAAAAGCACTTGCGCCGCTTGATTGACAGGCTTCTTCTCAGCTTCCCCGTTAGTTTCCCTCAACGTTTTTTTTTTTCTTCAAAAATAATAATCCCGTAACTAGATACCTGATGAAGTGTTTACCATCTCTGAAATTTAAGGTCACGAGGAAAAAAAATATTACACCCATCCACCACCTCAGTTACGCCGAAGAAATTAAGCTGAACAATTTTCGACAAGACCACAAACGGCCCATACAAACCATAAACAGCCATTAAAAAATGCTAGGCAAAGGATTTCATGTGAACAGTTCCCTTCTTGCTCGCTATTTCCGCTACTGCTCCTATTGTTGACACGAGAGTCGCTGATCTGAATTAACCTTGTAGTACTGTTTGTTGGGGCGTCTGTGGCTCTGATGTCGGAGGCTGTTCGAAGGCTTTTCACGAGAAGAGCATCAGTAATTCTCTCTTGTGGATATCCTGTGTAAGACGTTCTCTCACTTTTTCATTGTCATCATCATTATTATTATTTACATTCCATCTAGTTCTAGATGTTAATACGAGCGAAACTGTCAGATCAAATTGGCAAGTTGTTACTTCAATAATACTGAGAGTCAGTAACACTTCTCAGACACACTTTTGGTAAAATGAATGGATCAACCGGGCCATAATCAGGGCAAAATTATTGATATATAAATTATTAAAACAAAAATAGAAAAAAAAGTAAAAATACACAAACAGCTAGATAAAACCGAGCCGATAATCACATCACGAAAGGTGATACGATACGACCACTTTATTAAGCTCCATTAACTCCAATTTACTAATCAACTTCGATTACAATTACGTGGGGCATCCTTGACTATATATACATCACAACCTCTGAAACTTTTC
>NC_051407.1:40036204-40037303 GCF_015228065.2 Penaeus monodon
ACACCGTTTTCTAGCGATGACATCACCGGCAATGGCGATAAGCAATCATCAGACGCACGGTGTGTGACGACTCGACTGCCTCTACCTCCCCCCTCCCTTCCCCATTCCCCAACACACACGAGGCGAGGGCCGAGCAGCGCACAGGAACACAGGAACCGGTACACAAACAAAGGAAATTAACTCTCTGGACTTGGGCCACACAAAGCAGCGAAACAGGAAATCGATGACCCTCAACGGCGGAAAAAAGTGTCAAAGTTTGCGTGGTGAAGAAACTCGGGAAGGAAAAGAGGAAAGAAAAGAAGGGGGAAAAGAGTAATGATGGTGGAAACGATGAGGAGTGAGTGAGCAGTCATGGGGACACGGTAATGAGGGCGAGAGGGCAGTGTGTGGGCGTGGGATAGGAGGAAAAGGAGAAGATACAGGGATCAGCGAGTGCTGGGGAATGGAGGAAGGGACGGGCGAGTGCTGGGGAATGGAGGAAGGGACGGGCGAGTGCTGGGGAATGGAGGAAGGGACGGGCGAGTGCTGGGGAATGGAGGAAGGGACGGGCGAGTGCTGGGGAATGGAGGAAGGGACGGGCGAGTGTTGGGGAATGGAGGAAGGGACGGGCGAGTGCTGGGGAATGGAGGAAGGGACGGGCGAGTGCTGGGGAATGGAGGAAGGGACGGGCGAGTGTTGGGGAATGGAGGAAGGGACGGGCGAGTGTTGGGGAATGGAGGAAGGGACGGGCGAGTGCTGGGGAATGGAGGAAGGGACGGGCGAGAGCTGGGGAATGGAGGAAGGGACGGGCGAGTGCTGGGGAATGGAGGAAGGGACGGGCGAGTGCTGGGGAATGGAGGGAAGGGACGGGCGAGTGCTGGGAATGGAGGAAGGGACGGGCGAGTGCTGGGGAATGGAGGAAGGGACGGGCGAGTGCTGGGGAATGGAGGAAGGGACGGGCGAGTGCTGGGGAATGGAGGAAGGGACGGGCGAGTGCTGGGGAATGGAGGAAGGGACGGGCGAGTGCTGGGGAATGGAGGAAGGGACGGGCGAGTGCTGGGGAATGGAGGAAGGGACGGGCGAGTGCTGGGGAATGGAGGAAGGGACGGGCGAGTGCTGG
>NC_051407.1:40037360-40037948 GCF_015228065.2 Penaeus monodon
GTGATTGCGTGAGCAAGGGAGCAGCAAGGCGGGCGGGGAGGAAAAGCGAGGGCGCGATTCTGCTCTCCCCAACAACCCGGCATCTCTTCTCCCTTCCGCCCCGACCGGAAATAAAGACATCATCTCTTCCTGCTGCTTATTCTGCCGTGAGGATGCCCCGCGCATGCCCCCAAAGGCGCCCTCCCATGCCACACAGCGCTTTCCCCATCTGGTGGGCGGGTGGTAGGGCGAGCGGACAAACGCCCCACGCTGCGAAAATCCACTCAGCGCAGCATAACTGGGAGGTCAAGTTGCACTTTTTAATATCAACAAGCCCAAGATCCCCCTTTAGCCCCTGTCACCGACAAAGCTTTGTGTAGAGACATTATTGCCCTACAGCTGCCTCTTCTAGATAAACCAGAGCAGTATTTACCAAGACTTTCTTCAATCAATCCTTGCAGCGATACTGCCAGTCATTTTACGGGCGTTTGCCATCTCGTAAATTCAGACTTATCTTCCCGCGAACGTCATTACAGCCTGCTTCCTATGCAAATCTGTCTTAACATATGCACTACCGTCGCCTATGTCGATATTCATACCAGTTACTTT
>NC_051407.1:40037998-40038232 GCF_015228065.2 Penaeus monodon
TGGTACAGGCAGGCCCTCACTGGCGGGACCCTCGCCCTCCTCCTCGGCTTAAAAACCCAGAAAAGCAAAGACATCCGAAGCCCCTTCCGCTGCCCTGACAGACGCCTCGCCGTCGCAGAGGCCGCAAGCACAAAATCAGTGGCGTGGAGATATTGCTTGGAGGCGTGTTGATACAGATGCAGACAGGATGAGGAGGTATTAAGAGTGCGGTTGTGGAGTACGAGGGTGACGGCC
>NC_051407.1:40038268-40039987 GCF_015228065.2 Penaeus monodon
CGAGGGGGAGGAGGGAGGGGGGAAAAGGGAAGGGGAGTACACTGATTTATCACCGGAGATCACCACTCACGCACGCGGTCGCTCCCAATGCTGCCGTATCAGCCCTGGCCCATGCTGTCCTCCCGCTGGGGACGCGCTCGCGGGGAAGGTTTCAGGGTTGGGGCTCTCGCCACCACCGGGGAAAGGAGTGAGACGATCCACAATCGGAGAACCTAAATCCTCCAGCCTCCCGCGCCATCACGCCTCCCGCCCTCGCAGCCCGCAGCGCCCCCTTCAACTTCACTTCCGCTGTCAATTTCTTCCATAAAATTTCACGCTAGAGAATACAGTTTTTTCCAGTCCACACGAAACCACTATATAATCGAATCATCCACCGCACGCCACCAAGCCACCTAGCAGCCCACCACGCCCTCGCACTGCAGCCGCCGCTCCGCCCTCACTCGGTTCAAAGACCGCTGTATCAACGCATGCAGCACACACAAAATTCACGGGACACTGCACAGTTCTACATGCGGCCCAGCACACAAGCAAACGTGCGCATGCACTTATTCGCAGAATAACATGTAAGCTCATCAGTTATTCTCGTTTATATAAAAATAAACAAAGGCTTTCTGCGTGGCCCTTCAGCTGGGTGGTCGGTGCCGCAGCTGAGATCAAGGAGTCATGAGCAACAGATGGTGCTTCTCTTACTGCAGCTGCCACGCCCGCTCACGCCCCCGCCGCCTCGGGCTACCTACCTGCACATCCATCCCACGATCATACATCTAGAATGACGCAATGACGCTCGCTCACTCTTATATGTTGCGCTTTATCTCCAAAATCACACTTTAATTCCTTCCCAAAGGACGATCTCACGAGAACACACGGCGTTGCCTTTTCTCTCTCTAGACTGCAGACTGCGCTATGCTCGAAGGAAGATCGAAATGCCACCCTGAACATTAGCCATTCTCACAATTATACAGAAAATAATTCTAGTGCCATGTCATGCCCGATTAGCAGTGATAGCCGTCATAATCCTAAAGACGTGTTAAACCGATTTCATCCGATACATTTAATTCATCCAATGAAAGCACGTTAAATTTTCATTCGCCTGGCGCTAATTGCCAATAAAAATAAAATCAGAGCTCACTGTACGACTAACAAGCTCGCCACTTTTCCCTCATCAGCCTACACAATGTTCTCTCCGAGGAATGACTACACACTCGACGTTGCATTTAAAATGACCTTTGCACATTTAACGACACTGACGAGAAAGGGGAAAAAGTGAGAGAGAGAGAAAAAAAAATACTTATACAACCCCATTCAGACATCAAGCCTTCGATCTTAATCCCGCCCAATGGTTACATCTTTTCACTCTTTTGTTCATCACGAAATTGCAATCCGTGCCCCTCCCCCCTAACCAGGAGCTGCAAGATCCGCTGCAACAAGAGGCCGTTCAAGAGGCTCTGAGAGGCCGGCCCATCCAGCATGAAGTGGTGCTCCCTCGGCGCTGCTGCCATTACACGCCACCGAATACACCATCAGCCAGCAAGGAGGCCTCCAAGGATGGAATCATTTTCATAGAAAAAGGAAAAGGTGAAAATGCAGGAAGGGGGAGGCAAGGGACGGGCAGACGGATGTATTAGGATGAGCTAAGCGAGATGGAGCAGAAATTGAGAAAAAAAACGACGACGAAGGAAGGAGGGGCAAAATAAGCAAAACGAAAGAAGCCGAGATATA
>NC_051407.1:40040020-40040114 GCF_015228065.2 Penaeus monodon
AAAAGGGCTCTGCGATATGGACAAGGAAGGTCATGGAAGGGAAATAAAATAAGAACAAAACACAGGTATGGGGAGGAAAAAGTGAATGGTTAGG
>NC_051407.1:40040653-40040752 GCF_015228065.2 Penaeus monodon
AGGGCATGGAATGAGGGGGGAAAACTTTGTTGTGCCCTCAGCTCCCAACAGCCATCTCCCTCATCCTCCCCGGCGCACCCCGCCGAGCGCCGGCGCTAT
>NC_051407.1:40040802-40041230 GCF_015228065.2 Penaeus monodon
CTTTCGGCGCTTATCTAGGGCTCCTCCTGCTGGCGGCGCCGCTCCGGGCAACCGAGAGATCGTATTACGGCAAAGAGTGTGCGAGTATCTTCAGGACCGTGTACCCTCTCGACCAAACTGCGACTTGTATATACACAAATATCAAAATGTTAAACACCAGAAAAAAAAAGAAAAAAGAAAATGCCGGCATCACGTCAGCTCTTGACAGCGCCACCTCTGTAGGCGTAAGAGTGAACGTCGATATGTAATGTATATGCAAAGGGGTGCGTGTGTTTATATAATCTTTACACTCCGGTATAAAATTACCACCGCGCTCCATTTAACGGTCATGTTATTTATCCAAGCGGACTCACGCCTTCGATCTTCAATTGCAAACGAAGAGGTTGCAGGTACGATTCACATGTCCCTGTACGTACACTTCACATTTT
>NC_051407.1:40041471-40043230 GCF_015228065.2 Penaeus monodon
AGGGCTCTGAAGGGAAGGTTTAGGGACCCTTTGCAAGGAGTCTTGCTATCTTAGGCCGCACTCAGATAACAAGGTTCAATGGCCGTTAGCTGGGACAATGAGCACTGTAACGTGTGTTCATTATTCCGGCACCGAGCGCTGTTGTGCTCGCCCCTATGAACGCAACACTCGCTCCCTCAATTAACTGCTTAATCACTTCATACTTCCATTAACTGATCTTCTAAGTAAACAAAGTCGAGCTACACATTACAAAATATAATTAATAATGTACACTTATCAGCATTACCATTCCGTCGGCCTCCGTTTTAGGCTAAGCACATTTCCGAAATTAAGAAGAGAAAACAGGCACAACTTTTTAAAGTACTTGTAATAACTCGTGCAAGGAGTGAAAGCGAGTCTGCAACGAGATGGCTTGGAGATTGGCGCTCGGCATACTCTGCAACTCTCATTGCAGGGACAGATGGCAGACGGGGAAGAGATCGTATCAGCTTTGATGATATGAGAAACCCAACTAAGAGCGACCAACCTTTTCGGCCTTTTATTTGCTGCAGTAAAACGCAGGGACATCATGTAACCTAACATTTATTAAATCAAACAGCTGCTTATACGCAAACCCAAGAAAAGTCATCGAATCGGCTCCACAAAAGGGAAGGCGAAAGCAGTTCCACTCGGGTTGTTTCATTCGACCAAGATATGTGAGCTAACGACTAAGGACACGAAAGTTCAGGTGGATCGAGGCTCTCGGCGCTACAGCCTAATTAGCAACTCTCGTTATTGATTGGTATTGGACTCTCGCCCAAATGGTATTTGACTCGCACTCTCTCGACCTCTCGGTATACATACGCAGATCTCTCGTCCGGTTTAAGAGACAGGAGCGCAGCCTCAGGGTGTCGAGAGCTGCTACCACCACGCTCTTCACACTGCATTCCCTTTCCGCGGATTTGAGCTGAATAAACACTTCGTATTCCTAATAGCACGACCAATCAATCATTCATAGGCCCACCACCACCCAACGGCTGTCCCGGCACAACGGCCCCTCATCTCGGCAGACTTATCCGTCCAAGTCCCCGAGCTCCCTCGCCGCGCTGTGTGAGGACGCAGCTCATTATCGCCTCTCGCGACGTGGAGTCGCGCCGCCATAATGACTGCATCAGCATTAGAATGGTGTAAGCAGCGCCTGCTTAACTAGTCCAGTGATGGTAGCTCGGATAAGGCTACGGCTGTTTCTAGCTGCACCAAGCGACTCCTGGGTGCATTCCCGAGTATCTCACGCGCACTCCCTCCGCACGACTCGGCTGGCATATCTTACCACTGCAGTTGGTACGCCACACACAGATACTAGATGAAACCATACCGAAGATTGCAATTTCATCCACTCTTTGGATATGTTATTCCCTAAACCTTCCCTTGCAGAAACGATTAATTCTGTTTTACATTACAAAAAAGCAACCCATACTTCACGCCCAAGGGATAATTACGCAAGTGGATAACCAATCAGTCTGGATCGATTCGCAATGCTTACTCGGAAGAAAAGTACGAAATGAAACTATTCTGGGAAATGCACAAAAGAAATCGCCTATTTTTTCGCCACCACCGCTTCTTTTTCACACGTATAGCCATAAAGGAATAGACAGGACAATGCATACTCTCCTGTCTTCATTCCAGTACCATTTTCGTTTCAAGAAACCTGATGAACAAAATATACCTATAAATGCTCTGCCTGAACGAAACAGATAGAAACGAGACTTAAAAGAACCAC
>NC_051407.1:40043299-40044806 GCF_015228065.2 Penaeus monodon
GCAAAAGGATTTCAAATACAAATAGAAATCTCGCCTTGCCTACACGCCGCCTAACAGGACCAAGGGAGAATGGAACACAACATGAAATGTCGGACGGAATCGGACATAATCAAATAATGTTCAGGTATGAAGCCCCGGAACACGCACGCATCGCTGGCAGTACTCGAGCCTCGATTCTTGCTCTCCACAGTGCGTACCGCATGTTGTTTCACATGTACCCTACGCCAACCCAATTATCTGGGCTTCTGGATACGAAAGAAACCCCTCCATCTTCAGCGGAGGTGACACAAGGGCTTCAACACCAGTATCTTTTTCTTTGAGTACGTTACATTATATCTGGTCCCTACTTGGGCAATAAAAACTTCTATTCACCGAAGTCGCTACGGCCTGGTCCTCGCATCGCTTCCTGCTTCCTTGACAAGCTTGCCTTTCCCGCTGACAAATGCAATCTTCAGCGCGTCTGTCCTGCTGCTAAAATTATTGTACATAGCGGCAAAAAAAGGTACAATCCTTATACTAGCTCTTATTTTCGATCTTCCCTGTGGATACACCCTGCGTGGAAAAAAAAATACTTCTCGTCTACCGAGATGCGTGCAATAAGCGAGTAAAAAAAAACTTTGCTACTAAAAGACTACAGCGAACTTTGATCTGCAATTATACTAATGGGTAACCGCAGATCAGGGCACCGAGGGCCGGCAAGGCAGAGCACAGAGTTGTGAAAAGATCAGAGAAATTAGGTTGATGCAACGAAGATTTAGAAAGCAACGTATCGTCAGAAAATGCGACTAGTGCCAAGTGTGCAAGGTAGCTGCAGAGTGTACAGGGTGGTGTTTACAGTGAAGAACTGGTGTGGCGGTGAAGAACGAGAGGGGGGGGGGGGAGCGGGGAACTGGGTGGCGTCTATAGTGAAGGACTTGGATAGTGAGGAGCAGTTAAGGAGACTCGCGTACAAGGTGGCGTTTAAAGCGAAGAAACTGAATGGCGATGATGGTGAGGCACTGCGGCGGGGAAAGTACACTGACGAGGATGGATAGGACTGGCCGAGGCACCTGGCACCTATGAATCCTGGTGGCACATTACGACACACATTTCAACTGGCATAACTGCAGCGTATCACCCTCCGCCTGTAGGTGCTGCAGATCTGTGTGAACGCCTCGGTGCCGCTCGGTCACGTTGGTAACGATACCAACCTCACCCCCAGTACCTAAAGTGTCTCTCCTCTCCCTCCCGCCCAATCACCTCGCCTGCGACCATTGCCTATCAAAGCAAGTGAAAAAAAATCTATCACGAACGCTACCACACATGAATAATAAATCTTAAAGTACCAGGCCGAATTGAGTCAAATTAGACTGCTACTGCTTCTGGGAGTGGCGTAGGCCTACAGCTAGATAATCTCATCGCTTCTTTCTTTGGTCACTGATGATTCGTCACAGAACCCGTGGCTGTGCATCCTATATTCGTCTCCCTTCTGTATGGCGATGGATTATTACAGCCATCTTTGTTTTGT
>NC_051407.1:40045299-40045917 GCF_015228065.2 Penaeus monodon
TGAAATGTCTAGTATTTCGAAAAGTCTTGAAATGTAAGCTACTCCTTGTGTATTTTTACTTAGCAATACATCTTACTTTAACATTAGGTTAATAGAAAACATGATGTAAACAACAACAACTTCAGAATATACTTGCGCACAGAAAATGTAAATACATACCAAACACAGGAGTTCGGAAGACGTATCAACGCCAAGGATCAACAACACACCTATAAGGGAAAGAAAAGAAAAAAATCAGTATATTTTCACCTATCAATCACTGTCGCTGCACATCAAATATTGAACATAATCTCCACGTCAAACAAAGGCGCGGGAGAAACCTCTCTGCAGCCTGAGCAAACAAATGGCGAGGCCCTTCTTCGCCCCTTCCCCGCAAAGGAAGACCCGCCCGGCCATCAATCACACAATTCGTAAGTGATGGGCAGCGCAACACACGCCAAACGCAAGCTACAGCCCATCACGGCCAATACTTCCCGATCCCTCCCTCCTTCGCTTTCCCCTCCCCACCCCACCCCTCCGCTGATTACCCAATCACACCCCGCTCCACCTCTTTCTCCTCACCTCCCCTTTTCCTTCCCCCCCCCACCCCCTTTAATGCCCTCCTACCCGTCTCACCCT
>NC_051407.1:40046009-40046419 GCF_015228065.2 Penaeus monodon
TTCCCTCCATTATTCTCCTCCCTAACCTTCACTCCCCAACTACCCCCTCCTTTCCTACCTTTCTCCTCCTCCATCCCCCTCCAACCCCTCCCCTCCCCCTCCTAAACAGACTCCTCCCTCCTCCCCCTCCACCTTCCTCTCAACCCAGTCCCCCCCCCTCCTGTCACACTTCTCCCCGCTCCTCTCATTCCCTTTGCCCTTCCCCTTTCCTCCTCTTCCCGTCCCTCCTCCCTCCCCGTCGCTCCCCTACTATGATATGCCACACATTAATTTCTCATTCATCATAATTTTCAAAGGCAACTCCCAAGACAACGATACGTGTCAAGGGAAACGCCACGAGCGAGACGAGAAGGAAGGGGGGGATGAGGGCGGCCAGGAGGGAAAGAAATAAAGAAAGAGTGGGAAAAGCA
>NC_051407.1:40046510-40047303 GCF_015228065.2 Penaeus monodon
TTGGAAGGGGGGGAGGAGGAATAAAACATCGAAGCCAAGAGATTAAGATTTCCACGAATACAGGAAATGTATCTCTAATGACCGGGAATAAAAAATAAAGGGTAGAAGCGATACAACAGGTAATTACGTGACACTGATAACGGAGGTCGACGGCAAACCACAGCCGTTTTGTAGTTGAACCAAGGAATCTGTCTCTCCACGCCATACCTCAATCAAACACGAGACAAACTGGCAATGAGTTCACGTTGGTTCGTCTGTCACATCCCGGGGCCGTAACAACTGCATAAACACAAGCAAAGTGAACTCATAAAAGAATACATACAAAAGATGTAGGAATAAGATTTGAGGTAGACAGACGATGACAAATTGAGAGGGAAAGGAGCAGCAGAGAGACAGGGAGAAAGGGAGGAGCAGAGAGGGAGAGAGGAGAGAAGCTGGATCAATGACCAAAGTAAAGGCCACGGGAGAATTACGAAACGAATGCGAAGGAAAAGTGCCCGTTAAACCTAGAACGTTGTTCGATGCACGAAGGAGCAAAACGCCAGCTACTAACTGCGCGTTAGGGTAGGCAATGTGAAGGAATAAACAAACAACGACAACAAAAATAATACTAATAAAATAAACGTTAAGTAAAAAGAAACCGAACGAGGAAATAATAAGGAAAACAATTAAGGGGCAGAAAGAGCAAAGCACCAGAAGTGCGAGGGAGCAAGCGAGTGCAAGCGAGTAAATGGGAAGGAAACACAACACGTCAGGAATAGAGAAAGCAGCGGTAGGACGTGTGAGGACCATA
>NC_051407.1:40047325-40047424 GCF_015228065.2 Penaeus monodon
AGGGGAGGATAACAGAGGGAAACAGGGAGGGCGAGCGGTGACGGAGAGGGAAGGAGTGCGGAATGAGAGGAAAGCACGCAGGCGCATGGGGAGGATGAA
>NC_051407.1:40047936-40048442 GCF_015228065.2 Penaeus monodon
GGGGCGGGCACACAGGCTAAGGGCATGAAGGAACTCTATTTAAAGGGAAAACTGAGGGAAAGATCCGAGAGATGGGCGGGTATGGGGATTCATAGTGTGGCAATTGTTAAGGGGCAATGCCTTCAGGGGATGTGTTAATTGCAGCGCGAGGGCGGGTTTGAAGGGAGTGTTGGGTTTGTGAGGGGAAAGGATCTTACTTCACTTTATTCATAAATTCATTTACTTACTCATTTAAATTGTGCCAGATTGGTTGGACGGAGAGAGAAAGGCCTTGCAACAGTTTTATTTTCATCAGTCTTAAGATTTTTTCGAATTCAAGGGCCATTTTTGGGGACCGTAGCCCGTATGAATTAAATCTGACGCGTCGGCCCGTACACCGTCTTTGGATGCAATGGATTCTTGTTCGAGTACTCACAGGAGAGGCCATTGCAAACCGAGAGGAGGCCGGGGAACCCCATTGCAGAGGAGAACCTAGGGTTAGTCAAACGGTAGACCAGTGATACCCA
>NC_051407.1:40048533-40048897 GCF_015228065.2 Penaeus monodon
GTCAAACGAGGATCAAAGAAAAGGGTGCCTCACAGAGAACTACGCGAGTCCAGGGTGCCATCACTGGAAAAAAAATGTTTGGAGACCAAGGGGAAAGCCTAAGGGAGGGCAAGGGGAAGCCAAGGGGAAGCCAAGGGGAAACCAAGGGGGACACCGAGCGGGGCCGCGGCGTGAACGATGATTGCCTTCTTTCCGCTCCCCAGGGCCGGCCATCTAGCGGCAAGGAGGGAGTAACGTCGGCAACAGCAAATGCCTACATAAGCCTACATCGTCTTCAAAGCGGCACATTATAGCTTCCTGGATGAAATTGAATTGCCAGGGAATTACGCTGACGAAATATATAGGGGTTGTTTACATTTCTTAT
>NC_051407.1:40048985-40049231 GCF_015228065.2 Penaeus monodon
AAGCCAGTAGGATATTCTGCTTATGACATCTACAGAAGTCATTACACGAAAAACGCATATTCAGTAAGAGTTCACTTGCAACAAGGGTAAGGAAATTGGGTCACATGAAGAAAATTCATTGAACAAGTTTGAACTTACAACTATAATCACATGAGGAAGAGGAGTCTGAACATTGTGAACAGAAGAGGACAGACGCAGGAAAATGAATTCAGCGAAGAGACACAAATGAGGCAAGGTGAGGGCGTA
>NC_051407.1:40049425-40049558 GCF_015228065.2 Penaeus monodon
ACCGCGAGTGAATTTGCTATTCATGAATTCCCTGTCTCGACGCCGTCCCTAGAATGATCGTGATCAGGTTGCAACCACAAACAGCAACGCGCAACATTACACTGAGTGCCAAGGTAAATAACAAGCGCCTGAT
>NC_051407.1:40049610-40050186 GCF_015228065.2 Penaeus monodon
ACTCCGTCGAGGGACCGCCTTCATTACGCCACTTTTTTTCTTACCTTTTTTCTGAACTGGAAGTCTGATTTGAATATTGAGTTAATTCTAACGCACTTTTTCTGTATAGAGATTTCAAGATTCTCGGCAGAAAGCTAGCGAACGATTTTTTTTTTTTTAAGATTCTCAACTCCTTGTTTGCGATCTGCAGCCTTATGGGTTAAATAATCTTAAGTCATTAATTTTCAGGACCAGTTTTTAATTCTCCTTTCTATGCTGTTCTATCAACCATATGCAACTCTGGGCGTAGAAAAGGGGAAATAATACGTGAAGCCGGGGATTAAAATCTGATAAAATCTTAGAACATAATACAAAAATCTGAACGTGTGCATTAGCAGCATAGCAAGGAAGGAGGTGGGAGAGATGGGAGGGAGGAAGGGGGGAGGAGGAGGGGGAAAGGAATAGGGAGAAGGAGGGAAGACCGAGGGAAAGGGGAGGGGAAGGGGATAGAAAGGAAAGATTGGAAAAAAAATGGATTAAGGGGACGGGAAAGAGGAAAGGCGGGTTAAGAGAACGGAAAGGGAAGAGGGAGGAGTG
>NC_051407.1:40050424-40050763 GCF_015228065.2 Penaeus monodon
TAAAGATTTCCCTCTGCCCCCTCCCCCCCCCCGCCAAAAAAAAGGGCTTCCTCAAATGTGACGTCATTTTCTGGGAAATTCTCCGGACTGTCAAGCTGGCCTCACGTGTTCCCCGAGACCCGCCACCCGCCACACTTTACTGAAGGAGCGGCGGACTTTAAAACCTTAAGCGGACTTTCGGACTGACACATCGGCATATTTATGGCAACCGTGAGACGGGGGCGTCTTTGTATGTTGGTGCCGCGGCCGCCTCCTCCGGACGTGACGCGGTATTCCCGCATCCAAATGCTAAATGTTGGAAGGTTGCAGATAGGCCAATCCATCACATAGGTAAACGCG
>NC_051407.1:40050818-40050992 GCF_015228065.2 Penaeus monodon
TCTGTGTTTGTCTGTTAATAACAAACATTTATACCCGTACAAAATAATAAAACCAATTGCACGCCAATGGGAGTGAAAATAACATTCAACCGTGGTATGAATTCAGCCGAAAAATGTCACGAAAGCTTCCTAGAGGCTAGAGGCTTCAGTAACGAAAACACAAAAACCTATCCC
>NC_051407.1:40051181-40053330 GCF_015228065.2 Penaeus monodon
ACAGCGTGGGCGCGAGTAGCAGGTAGTCGAGGCCGTGGTAGCGCGGAGGACCGAGTCGGATGTTATCTGTCAGCTTCCCCTCACGCCGCCAGCCCCGTAGAGAGGGGAGACGCCACGCACACAAAAGCCGCAATTACCTACGAATTAACGTTATGCATAACATATCCCGGCCTTCCATTGATACCGGTAATGAGCTCTTTTGTCTTAAGGCTTATTTTCCAAAAGGCGTTTTACAAGCCCTTAGGCAACGTACCTCTCTCATTCCTTATCTTGATCCGTTCTCGTGGGCGGGCACGCGCGCATGCTCCTGGGCACACGGCTTCTCCCTTCGTCACAAGCACGCGAGTGCGCTCCATGCACACACGCGGGCGGTCGAGTTCACAAGTGTGCACCTCGAAGTAAACACGTACGTAAATGAATCCGTGTACATAATCTAGATGCATTGCACAATTTGTTCGAGCATATCCTTCGATGTTGTAATTCAGTGCTCTTTATGAGAAGATAGACTACAGATGTTTGCCTTTACTCGTGGGGAGCGAGAAAGCCCGAACACCCTGCACTCTACACAGCTGCATAGCTGCGCCCTTTGCCGCCTTGCGTTTTATCACGTGATTCACGCAAATTACCTCAATAAGCACTCCTAAAAAGAGCTACATATTAAGAACACTTCCACTGCCTCACGCAGACTTTTTTTCCATTTTTCATAGGAATCTCCCTCTCCTCGAGACACTAACCTCTCGACACATCAAACACAATCCTTCCCCGAGCACAGCCATCAGTTCATTCGATCCTCATGGAATAAATAAATCGAAACGCTGAGAAAACAGAGCGCAGAGAAACCCGTTTCATCTCCTAAATGCAGCCGGTGAAGAGGAAGCTTCCTGCGTCCGCGTCCCTCTCGTGCAACCGCTTCCGTGGTCGTGGCCGGAAGCCCGTCTCCTGCTCTCGCGTCCCTCGAGACCGAATGCACCGGGGCTTTGATCTCCAACCCAAAAAAAAACAAATAACTAAAACGTATACCTGACTTGGTCTCCTCCAGGCCATCCGAAACCGATTCTTTTCAATCCTGTCACTAATCGTTCTTACTGTGCCGTCATTTCAATCGTAATAAAATTTTGCAATTTTTTTTTCTCCCTTCCGACCCCTTCTTCCTCTCCCCAAGCCTTTCCGTTAGGCAATAGCAGAGCATTCTGTCCCTCAAAGTGTTCCCCTTTAACATCAATCTCTCTTATTGATTCCTCGCATTCCGATTTCACTTCCCCGTCCCTTCATTCTAGGCCTTTTCAAAATATGTCCGTCGCCACGCGAAAAAAGGGCATGCACAACTTGCAGTTCTCTCTGCATTTCCTGTTATCTATTTCCTCCCTCTTGCGCTGCCATCCAACCCATCCCTCACTACTTACATTTGCCTACCTTTATTTCCTCCCCGCCCCTCTCTTTCTCCAACTCTCCATTTTCCCCTCTCCTCTTCGACATCCAATTTCAAATCAAATCGATTATCTTGGATTCGCTATGTCTGACACAGGTTTTGACGTGCATCTGGCGAACGTAAGGGACCTTCGAAATGATTCTCGTCCTGCGCCAATCCGACATCCTACGGTGCTCCCGCGACAACACAGAAGCCTCTTAGCCCACGAGTCATGCGAGGCAGCATGATCGTATTTCCGCAACATAATGATGGCATCACGGAGCACTACAGCAACATTACCCTAAGGCAACCTGAGTAAGATACTTGCATCGGGAACATCACAGGCTTATGGTACTATCCCAGCACCAGTACGTCATCATCTTAGAATTAAGGTGGGATCGGCCCTACACAATCCCAAAAACACCGAGGCATTAATAACAATAACGGTTTTGCTGCACCATCTATAGTCATTAAGAATTTAATCAAGTAAAACGCCTCGACATTCAACGAAGAAACGATCACTCAACGACTCCTCGATAAGCACTTTGGGATCCATTCTAATATGGAATGTAATTTCTCTCCGATCGCGTCCTGTAAAGGCATGTATCGATGTACTCTTAGCTTTAACACTGATCATCCGTCTCAAGCACATTAAGCCTATACAAACGTACGAGATATAATACTGCAAATTAATACCACATTATGCGATATACTATATCATTATTTACATACTTATAATAT
>NC_051407.1:40053387-40053725 GCF_015228065.2 Penaeus monodon
TTTCACTACCTCTGACAATCCTACCCACACATGGACTACTTTTACTTCACATAAATAGCGATAAATGAAAAGGGTTGAACACGACACCAGACACCATAAAAATGGCCTCCCTTCGCTAACAACATTTATCTTACACGTGATGAACAAACCACACACACACACACTTCCGCTTGGACTTCCACAAGCCTATTGCCAGAGCAGAGGTCCAGTCCTTAAGCCCAAGATTACAGCGACAAGACTGCGTGGCATTTATCTTTATAGACTGTATCTCTGACATAATCCCTACAACGCAAAGCAAATGAGGTGAAAGGTAAAAAAGTATGTAAACAAATAAACTT
>NC_051407.1:40054692-40054965 GCF_015228065.2 Penaeus monodon
CTCATTCATCAGAGCCGAAGTCGCATGTCAACCGTTTCAATTTTGAGAATGGGTCGGGCGGGGGAGCGGAATCATCTTTAGGTAATCACGTGTCATTGTAAACACATTTCCGGTTTTTGTCGTCTCGCCGCCGCCTACCAAACAGCCATTCCCGGACGCCACGAGAAAATAAATCTCACTCAACTCATAACGAGGATGGAGAGGCTTCCGCCAATATTTGCATAACAATTCATAATAACCATTTACCATTATCAGATAATTTCTTTACGAGTG
>NC_051407.1:40055015-40055644 GCF_015228065.2 Penaeus monodon
CTAGTCCTACCTTCATCCTCCATCTTCAGAGTAGATCCCAAATCCTACTGCCCCCCCCCAAAAAAAAAAAAAAAAGTAGACGAGGGGAGAAGGGGGGTTGGCAAGGTCTTCCAGGGTTGAAGAAGCCAAAATCACGGAAGCATGATTCACAGAAAGAATAACGAAATCAAGTTCTATTTACTGGCATGTATCTCATTAACAAGTAATGCAAAAGTCGACAAGGAATAAAGAAAACCTGAACATTTATATGTTTCGTCTATTCGGATATTCATCCGACGTCAGAACTATACATATATGTCTATATCTATATGTATGTATGAGGAAACTCCAACAATCCACATCGACGACTCTACTTAGTAGGAATAAAGTCAGATTTTTTTCTTTCAATCAGGACTAGGAAAATGCAAACAAAGACGAACGTTACGACCGCGGAACTTTCCCCGAACATAAAACCTCTTTCGAAATCAGCTCTGACGAAAAATCATTACGGAAACAAGACGTGGGATGATCAAGCTCTCTCGCGCCGCTGCACACAGACCCGAGCTCTGTCTTGGGCTCTGCCTCAGGGTTCCTGTAAACCCCCTCCCCTCCGCTACGTCTTTGGGGAGGTAGGATCTCGAGGACTGTCC
>NC_051407.1:40055987-40057496 GCF_015228065.2 Penaeus monodon
TAGAGTCGAACGTTCGGAAGGGGAAGGAGGTGCTCAAAATGAGATTGGGAGACTTCAGGGGAAAATGCGATCCTACCAATCAGCATAATAAGGCAGAAAATAAACAAATAAAAATATATGGAATAAAAAAATGCAAATATGGGATAAAAAAAATGAAAATATGGGAGAACATGCGAGGCGTGTGGTGGTGGGGGCATAAACAGGAAGAAGGCCCGCGAATGCAGATTAATGGGCGCGCAGACAAGGGAGGATTCATCCAGGTGGGCGAAGGTGGCGGCGCCTCGGATAGGTGAGGCGCCACGACGCCCTACTTGGCACGGCAAAACAACCAACGCCGACATCATCGATCATTATCTTCATCACAAGGAATAAAAGCCGCCTGGCAAACAATCAACTGAACTAAAAAAAAACACTCACTGACACACCCACACACACCTCGCTCGCTGGTACATCCTTACGCTGGGAACAATAACAATTGCCGTAGACGAAACAAAGTTTGGAAAAAAAACGTTTGCTCCAAAACATGCACTTGAACCCATCATGGCTGAAGCAGAGAAGTGGAGATGAAAGATGGATAAGAAGGAGATTTTAATGAAAAACGAGGATTTCGCAAATATTTTTTAAAAAGTAGAAGGCATAAGGCGTGATAGTATACGCTTGGATGTACGGATATCTAAAAAGCTCAAATCATAATATTGAAAAACAAAACCATAACGAACTGAACACTATACAACCCACGTAGACGCAGGGTTCCAGGCGCATGACCTCCCCCCCTCCCCCCACACCCCACGCGCGACTCGAGGCCTAGGCGCGGGCGAGCCACCGCGCCCGCCGCCAAAATCCTCATCAAGAGAAGCGATCACGGGGCCTGACGGGCGCGTAGCGGAGGGACGGGCGGGATCAATGGGTAATGAGTGGCGGGCGTAGCGGCGGCATTGTTCCCTTGGTTGCCGCCCATCATAATCGCTGCCCGGGAACACTGGCGGAAAAACTGCCATATTACGCGGTCATATTCACATAATGGAAACTCGCCCGCGGCCATACGACGCCAGGGATACAATCGCTTTTCTATTGCGCCAGAATTATCATCAAGATGAATCTCGCCTCCGTTTGTTTCTAGTCAGTGTAACGCGATCAGGGCCCAAGAAAATATTTATATGCACCCTGAAAATTACTAATTCAGCAGGGGAAATAATACTTTGGTAAAGAGGAATATACAAGCCTGCCATTAACAAAATGAAATATAAAATAGGTTGAAATTCATTTCCGCAACTTATTCAAATTAATCAAACTAAAAATGTATACACAAATATCCTCCAAGTTTCAATTATACGACTGATATACTTCATGCAAATAGATCACTAACGTGGCACAAACGAAACAAACAGATAAAGTTATGCCATCCCTTGGTGCCAAATTTCTATTCAACAAAATCTAATTTAAAAAATATATAGATATACTAAATCCCCAAGAAAGGAATACATGATACGTAAACAAGCAACCCCCCCC
>NC_051407.1:40057628-40057713 GCF_015228065.2 Penaeus monodon
GTCCAAAAGAGCGCAAAACTAAAACGAAAGAAAGGGCAAGGGAGGTAATCCATCTCATCATCATTTGTGCAAATAGCCAATCAGT
>NC_051407.1:40058306-40059468 GCF_015228065.2 Penaeus monodon
CGGGGGGGGGGGGAAGGACTCACGATGGGAATAAAGCCGACGAAAACCAACAACTAAAAAAAAAAAAACACACGACCCCAAACTCGCTCGCTGGTACATCCTTACGCTGGAACAATAACAATTGCCGTAGACGAAACAAAGTTTGGAAAAAAAAAACGTTTGCCCAAAAACATGCACTTGAACCCATCATGGCTGAAGCAGAGAAGTGGAGATGAAAGATGGATAAGAAGGAGATTTTAATGAAAAACGAGGATTTCGCAAATATTTTTTAAAAAGTAGAAGGCATAAGGCGTGATAGTATACGCTTGGATGTACGGATATCTAAAAAGCTCAAATCATAATATTGAAAAACAAAACCATAAACGAACTGAACACTATACAACCCACGTAGACGCAGGGTTCCAGGCGCATGACCTCCCCCCCTCCCCCCACACCCCACGCGCGACTCGAGGCCTAGGCGCGGGCGAGCCACCGCGCCCGCCGCCAAAATCCTCATCAAGAGAAGCGATCACGGGGCCTGACGGGCGCGTAGCGGAGGGACGGGCGGGATCAATGGGTAATGAGTGGCGGGCGTAGCGGCGGCATTGTTCCTTGGTTGCCGCCATCATAATCGCTGCCCGGGAACACTGGCGGAAAAAACTGCCATATTACGCGGTCATATTCACATAATGGAAACTCGCCCGCGGCCATATACGACGCCAGGGATACAATCGCTTTTCTATTGCGCCAGAATTATCATCAAGATGAATCTCGCCTCCGTTTGTTTCTAGTCAGTGTAACAGGCGATCAGGACCCACGAAAATATTTATATGCACCCTGAAAATTATATACTAATTCAGTAGGGGAAATAATACTTTGGTAAAGAGGAATATACAAGCCTGCCATTAACAAAATGAAATATAAAATAGGTTGAGATTCATTTCCGCAACTTATTCAAATTAATCAAACTAAAAATGTATACACAAATATCCTCCAAGTTTCAATTATACGACTGATATACTTCATGCAAATAGATCACTAACGTGGCACAAACGAAACAGATAAAGTTATGCCATCCCTTGGTGCCAAATTTCTATTCAACAAAATCTAATTTAAAAAATATATAGATATACTAAATCCCCAAGAAAGGAATACATGATACGTAAACAAGCAACCCCCCCCC
>NC_051407.1:40059600-40059685 GCF_015228065.2 Penaeus monodon
GTCCAAAAGAGCGCAAAACTAAAACGAAAGAAAGGGCAAGGGAGGTAATCCATCTCATCATCATTTGTGCAAATAGCCAATCAGT
>NC_051407.1:40060259-40061303 GCF_015228065.2 Penaeus monodon
TTAAGACTGAGGGAGGAATGCACACCCGCGTTTGGAGGTCAGAAATAATATATAATTGCGTTAAGGAATCGTGACCCAAAAGAATGTCTGGGGGACTTCATTCAACGAATACACTGTATTTCGCACGAGAAATGCAGCTTGTGCAGGGAACGTATACAGTAGAGAAAAATACACAATGATAAAAAAGGAAAAGCAAAAAGATAGTTTACAACTTTTGTATTAAAAAAAAACTTACTTAGCTTGCAATCCCCTTTAAAATAACGGCGGAAAGAAAATGAATCACAGTGGGCCACGTCTCATCACAGCCTTCGAAATACGATAACCATAGCTTAGAAAACGAAGGCAAAAGCAGCCACGTCGTTAAGTAAGCTACTAAGGAAACCGTATTTTCCAGGTAAAAGTAACTCGATTAGACGGCGGAACTCCAACTCAGCGTAATTCGATAAGACTGAAACTATCCTAGAAAATCTAATTAATCTCAAGAGTTGATTGTTTTGTCCTAAACTTCCCATTCCGACCCCTCCTAATTCTTAAAACCGGGCCCCCTTTCCCCCATACACCGTATGCACCGCTACAGTTTCCCCTCAAGACGACGACAACCTCCGTCCCCCCCCCCCCCTTACCCAGAATGCATCGTTATCGTCGCCCACGAGTCTGCATTTACCGCCGTCTGCTGAACCCCTCGCAAGACATGCCTTTACCCCCCCCCCCTCTTTGTCTCGAGTGACCAACCCTCTCCGCCGTTTGCTGTCATCTATAGACCACCGTTACGTCATGCTTTCGTTAAATCAGGAGAATTAAAGAAAACAACACGCAACAACCGCGAGAGAGCAAGATATGCAAGGAAGACAACAGATGGCAGACAGCAAACAGCCAAGGATGCCTTTAAAAGACCAAGGAACACACTCTTTGTCACTTTTCTTCCTTCGCACCTTTCTTTTTCGGCCATCTCTTCCCCGTTGCAAGAATGCGAAAGAAGCCGACGGCGACAGCAGGAAGAGTAAGGAGAGGAGCTTAGGCGCAAGGGGGCGTTTGGGGAAAAGA
>NC_051407.1:40061405-40061779 GCF_015228065.2 Penaeus monodon
ATGAAAAGAATGCCCCGCCCCGAGAGCGCGCCGGCAAGGATCAACACTCCGACGAGCAAAATATAACAAGACGCAAACGTGTCGGGGTTCCTTGTCACAACTGTTGACGACGCCGCCGCGACAAAAAACACGGCCCAAGAACCGACTGGGACGAAGGAAAAACACTTCGCTCTCATCAAAAGACTGAGGCAATATTTTTAAAAAGAATCAAATTTCATTAGCATAGGAAATTTCAGATTTTTTTTACGAGATGGGCGCCGCTTGTGTCGAAATTGGATTGTGACGTCAGAATCGAGAGGCAAAATTGAAACCGGAATGACGGAAACGTAACAGAGCGCGTCCCAAAGCAGACGCACGTAAAGACGGCATTTTTT
>NC_051407.1:40062158-40064188 GCF_015228065.2 Penaeus monodon
TAAAAAAAAAATAAATAAAATGAAACACTGAAACGCGTCGCGATGTACATCACATTAACGCCCAACGATAATCCCATTCCCGACCTTCGCCGCGTCATGTCGGTTGTCCAATGCCGCATTCGCCCCGTAGCTTACCCGACATTACTCCTTTCCGAAATCGTCACCAGCTTCCAGCCAGAGAGAGGATCCGAGCGCGAGGCGAAGGAGAAGAGCGAAGATGAGCGCGGCAAGAAGAGGGGAAGGAGGAGACAAGGGCGGAAACATCATATTATCGCGGCGCGGACGTAAAGAAATTTAATAGAGAACGACAAAGAAAGATGGCACGTTGTGACACCCTGCACTGGCGCGTCCCCTCCCTCGCCCTCTCTCCCCTCGGCGCCTCACCTCGCGCTTCCCCTCTCCCCTGCTACAGCCACCCTGCCTTCCCTGCAACAAAACAAGGCTTGACAATATTTCCTTTTTCTCCTGCTATCGGTTTTTCTTTTTGTGTGTGTGATAGTACAAGTTGTATTGGCGGACGACACTTGTCAAGCTACACCATTCGGGGCCTTTGGAGAATGTACTTACGATGAGAGATGTCACATCTTTATTAACAAGGAAATAGTCACTTCCTCTAGAATAATGCCTACGCACACAGATCGCTCAAGACGCAAAAAATATAAAAAGCAAGGGTAAACGCAGAGTACGTCACGCCACAGTACAAGACCCGCAGACAAGGCCGAGCTTTGCCGCGAATCCTCAGCCCGGGGTCGAGTTCCGGCGCCTGGTGAGCGCGCGGAACCTCACGTTACCTCATACAATATCGGAGTAATAAAGGCCACTCCAACCCGGTCGAGATGCTTCCCACGTAGGCAGTATTGGTTCGTAACTTCACATTTTCTAAATGCCAATTACACCGACAATGTGCTGACCGGCAGAGAGAAGCGGCGGTACTCGTACTTTTGAAAGGTCAAATGACAAAATGTGATTAGGGGCCTACGAAATAACACGAGCACACGCCGGCCATGAATGAAATTCGAAAAGATAGTTACTTAAAGCCACCGCCTCTAATAAAATCGCAAAGATTAAAGCATATAAGGATAGGATGCTCCATCATTTGGAATGGACAAATTCTCTTACTGGCACAGACCAGTAATGCAATTCACTATAATATATGAGTCTGAATATTCATCCTATGGAGAAAAAAAATATTCAAAACCCCGTCTTTAGCAACTGAACGACCTCTAACTCAACTCGTACAAACGACTTTCGAACTCTTTCCGTGGTTTTCGGGTGATGAACCCTCTTCCCCTTAATGGAATTCGACACCGAACATTTAAAAGCCTTCTTCATTTGGCCGAACACAGAAACGATACTTAAATTAAACCCTAACTGATTGGCAATCAAAATCCGATGACTTACAGAGGGAAATTCCTGAGGGACTGATCCGAGATTCAAACTCAAACACTAACATGTAACATATTTAATCAGCAACAAGTGGAAATAGATTAGATGGTGAAGCTAAACAAATCTATTTCGCCTATTCACTACGAATACTTTGCTGGAAAAATACCCAGGTAATTAGAGGGCAACCGGGGTAAACACGAGAGCCACGAAGCCACACCCCTTCTCCCTTTCATCAGCGGTTTCTCCCCTCGCTTCCATGGGGCCAAACAAAGAGGGAACCGGTGGGTTATGCCCGATTCTTGAACAAGGAAAATATCTTTTACGGGCCGAGGATTTTTTGATCGGCAATTTAAAAAGCAGAGACCATTTACGTTTTCCTGGCGTTGGCCACACCTCATGGCCATCTCTGTGGCAGCTATGGCGAGGCCAGGCGCCGCTGCAGACCCTATCCACCAAAAACGCCTCCCATGGATGACATTTGGCCACGACGCCCAATACAATTATCAACATGAATTACACATAACGAGTAAAAAGGTCACAGCAGGGGAACAAAACAGGGGAGGCGACGCCAGCGAGGACTGCTGCGAGGGAGGAGAGTGGGCGCGGACGTTGAGATGGGATTAATATTAATGGCGCTCGCACGA
>NC_051407.1:40064267-40064453 GCF_015228065.2 Penaeus monodon
AAAAAAGGGATAAAGGAGGGCTTTTGACGGGAACCAAGGCAAGCAGGTGTGAAGAGGGAGATCTGAAGGGCGCGCAAGGAAAAGAAAAAGGCCGAAATGGGTATAACTGAGCTGCGTATCTGATGTCGAGTGTGACGAAAGCCCTGCATTGGCTGAAGGTGCCTTTGTTTCAAGCAAAAACTCGAC
>NC_051407.1:40064632-40066179 GCF_015228065.2 Penaeus monodon
TGGGAACAATTTAATATGAAATTTTGATTCCGTCGACTTGCCTTCTTTCAAATCAGCCTCCAGGTAGAAATATTCCACTACTTACACCTCTTAAAAGCGCACAAGCCACCCGACACAAAGCCAGGCGCCGCGCCATAAGCCTACGCACACACAACGCACTCCGTAGGCCCAACAGAGCCGACGCCACGGATTTGGGTTTGGGAGAGGGGGAGAAACCAACACGTGCGTGAAATATTGTAGGTGTACGTGGCCCGTCCCCTCGGGTGTGGAGACAGTGAGGGGAGTGCCAGTATAGGGGGCGTACTCGGCATACTGGCCGAGGTGGCCCTCAGATGCCTACTTTCCAGCCTTGTTCTCGGTGGGCACGTGACCAGTGCTCTGCCTTCCGCCAGGTGTTGCTCAGATTACGAAGCCGGCGTATGCGGGGCCGACTCGAGGTAGAAATAATTGAGCGAGGTCGCAAACAAAAATAGATACCTGGTTTTGTCTCATTCAATATTCACCACGATATCTACAAACCTGCCGTGTTCACCCAGTACGCAACACATTTTTCCTCTCATTTTCGTAACAAATAAAAACTAGGAAATCTAGTTAGTGTTGGCCCGGACCAAACACACAGTCCAACGTCATATTTCACATGCATAAAAAGTAAGTACGACTGTGCATTCTCAAATAATTTTATTACTATAATGTGAAAACAAATTTGAATGCACATCAACACCTAAACAATATAACATCACAACCTTTTTCACAACAATCGCAAAGTTCCAACTGCTGAAAATTACATCCCCGCTGTGTCACATCAATAAAACTTTTTAAGCCGAGTGGACAACCGCGTACTGCCACCTGTTCGCACGTTCTAAAAAGAATAAGATGTAACGATAAAAGCAAATGCGGGTGAGAAAAAAAATAAAAATCCGTATATCACATCTCCAATTATGACGCAAAATGAAACGTTATATCCATCCTTGGCCGTAACCAGAAAGGCGTTAGATCATAAAACTCTTTAAAATATCAACAAACGGGAAAGAGTGTATAACACAAGACTAACAAGATAATGGAGAAAACGAGAAAACACCATTACGGGCAAGGCGAACGAAAGGCAATTAAATGTAAGAACGAAGCTGATAAGACACGAAGTCCGAAGATAAAAAAAAAAAAGTCTGCAGTCTCTCGAGTCCCGAATAAGACCGACGAAAGGCCTTTATCCGGCGCAAGTTGGGGAAGACAGAACGCGGTAATTGCTTCCGTGTGATAATTCATGCGTGCTTAACGCGCAAATTTGAAACTTTGCTCACTCAACACGGAAATTTGGCTGTGTGTGAAATCCTCCAAGATATTCAGACAAATTCGACTATTTCGAGAAGCCACTCGGCCATACAGCGTGTTATCAGGCTTTGCAGCTATCGCAGTGTGAACGCGAATCTATCGTCAGGATTTACTTGTGGAGCCGTGGCCATTCGGCAGTGCAGCTGCCACGGCCGACGCAGCGGTGTATAACGTCATTTGTCCCTCCCCCCCCCCTTCCCATGTCAAATCTTTCAAGC
>NC_051407.1:40066252-40066701 GCF_015228065.2 Penaeus monodon
CTCTCATTCAGAAAACTTTACATGACTATTTGCAGATAATTTCCCTTTTCTTGTTTTTTATTACAGTACATATCATGGCTACTTTATGGTCTAATGCAACACGCGCCTTCGGTTTACTGCCGCAATCTACTCTAGATCCCAGGAACGTGCCTTGCAATTAGGAAGGATATCAAAGATACCATTAATAATAAAAGAAATCTTTCATATACCGAGGCCGACGATCTTCATTCACGTTATGACACTATATTCATTGAACAAATGTGGTTGCCGCTGAAGAACTCAACATTCAAAATGAGCACCCAACTTTTTTTCCCCAACCTTTAAGAACAACAAAAACAACAAAAATACATAACCGGTATACCATGAATAAATAATTGATTTATCTTCGGCGTCAAACAATTAAGGAAAATATCCAATTTCATCGCAAGAAGATACGAGTACGATTCTTG
>NC_051407.1:40066761-40066965 GCF_015228065.2 Penaeus monodon
AAAAGACCGTGATGAAAAAAAACCCACAAAGCCTGCCTAGCAAGGCCAATAACCGCAGCGCGAGATCGAGGAACATGCAGCCAACTCTCAGTATTTCACCGTAGCGAAATCCCCTCTGAGCATCAAAAGTGGAGAATGGGTCGTTCCTTCGGGGTTCAGGGATCAGCAAGCCTACATTCCGCATCCTCCTCCCGTGTACATACT
>NC_051407.1:40067228-40067333 GCF_015228065.2 Penaeus monodon
AAGTACAAGGAAGAGCAAATCTTTCCTCGAAGCCAAGGGAGGGTTTTCTGCCGTGTACATCATTACGGCACTGTCGCCGTCTGGGACCCATCGCAGGACTCCGGC
>NC_051407.1:40067693-40068271 GCF_015228065.2 Penaeus monodon
TGCTTGGAGTAGGTTCGTACTCTACACTCCAGTGGATTGAAAAGTAGAATGGAAGGAGGGTGGTATAGTGGAATAGAAAAGGAAGGGGGCAGTGGAATGAGAAGTGGAATGGGGAAGGATGGAGCTAGTGGAATGAAAAGTGGAATGGCGAGGGGATGAGCTAGTGGAGTAAAAAGCAAAAAGGGGAGGGGGATGGGTTAGTGGAGTACAAGAGCGTAGAGTGAGTAGGAGGAGTGGGAAGACAAGTTGGTTCATAAGCGTACTCCACTCTTAGTGCGACTCTCCCGGGCCCCTCTTGCAGCCGGGGCCAACAGACTGCTCGTAAATCTTTAAATAACGATATATACTTTTACTTTTTATGATTTAACTTTGACCCTAAATCGCATTTTTTTGAGGAAGGGGAGATGGCGGGGAAGGATGGCGAAGGAGAGGGAGTCGGTTGCCCGCCATGCCGACTTCTACACTCGAGCTCAACAGCTGTCTTACAAGACGACCGGGTTCCTTTCCTTATTATTGACTCCCCCCCCCCCCTAGCACGGCGCTGGGGCATTCTACGGTATTTCGTCGGGACGTTGGTA
>NC_051407.1:40068833-40069461 GCF_015228065.2 Penaeus monodon
CGAAGGGGAAAACACCATTTACACACCATGAATGTATTCCAGATTCCGCTGTTCATAGTTTTTTTTCTAGAATACTCTTCACCATACACTGTAGCCATTACTATTCCCTACAGATGAGGGACAAAACAAGCCAACTGAACTGGAGAATGGAACTTGGCTACTGCCAGCGGTCGAAATAGGAAAGATTCATTACAGCTTAGCCTTCATAATAATTTTCCTATCAATATCCATTCGCATTTTCACCTCCCCCTTCCCCCCACCGCCAAAAATGTGGACATCGTAAACAGTAATCTCGAAAAGCGTAAAAATCCCTGGGCAAACACTCCACACATACTCCCTCCCCATCCGGGGGCCCCGGTAACCCACTCCTGCCCACTCGAGCCCCTCTCGCCCGTCCTCACCCATTCGAACCTCCCTTGCCGCTCCTCCTTCCCCGGTTTTTACCCACTCGATGCCCGACCCCTTATCTCTCCCTCCACCTCAAAGCTTAAACTGACAAATAGACCCGCGCCCATATTCACCGCCGCCCACGTATGAGCGCGCATTCGCATCGCTGTCCCCGTCCTCCTCCACGCCCATCCATCCAGCTGGGTAGCAGTCCCCACGGCGTCCCCCACGGACTCTGTTA
>NC_051407.1:40069597-40070088 GCF_015228065.2 Penaeus monodon
CTGCTGTGTCCGACAGCGGTGGTCCAACCACCGACAGTCCATAAACACCGCCGCTCTGCAGCTTTTTCACGGGAAAAAGGGGCACCTGATACGGACCCGCCACGAATACAAAAGAAAATCTTTCAAATATAGATAAAACTACAATACGAGCCTGTATCAAAGTGTTTCCTTTCGTATACTGCAGCTGCACCCCAGCACTGCTCGGTGTGCCATCCTTTTGCAGCACGGACAGAATCTGAATGTTAACTAAATACATACCCGACAGTTTAAAAACAATACCAAAAAAAATCCCCGAATAACAATGCAGTAGGCTCGATACACACAGGACCATTGTTGATATACAAATATTTACATAGTAATGGGTAGTGTGTGCTCAACACGGTTGCGGGGCCGACATTCCCCACAACCAAAAAGTACGGCAGAACAGTAGCTCTCCGTCCTGGCCGCCTACGCTGTGCCCGTCGACGGCACCGGACGCCGTGTCAAAAGAG
>NC_051407.1:40070140-40070414 GCF_015228065.2 Penaeus monodon
AAAAACAAACTGGTACAAATAAAAGCATCGGTAAATAAAACTGTCCACGATATAGAAAGGAAATATTGTGAATAAATACGAATCATCATACGATGATACACAAGACAGGTTAAACATGCAGGCGATTCTCTGCCACGGCTCTTACTCCAAGGACGCACGTCTCCGAGAACTCAGTACTTCTTGGCCTTTTCTCGAAGCAGGCGAGCAAAGCGCTGAGGATTAGAGTCAAGCGATTCTACGGCGCCCATGCTAGATCACAAGAATAATCAGGCAA
>NC_051407.1:40070731-40076527 GCF_015228065.2 Penaeus monodon
AATCAAAACCCCGTTACGCCCGTCCCCTACGCCGGCCTTGGTACTCCAAGATCGTTCTCAACAGACTCGTTCACGTGAATAAAACATTAAGTCAAACCTTTAGCAAGACACTTTATTGCCTGGCGTCTGCCATTCTCATGCAGAGCAGCAGCCTTCGGCAGAGGTGAGTGCCCGGCGCCCTTTATCCCGAGAAGGTCCAAGCCGAACCATCACCCAAACCAGCAACTAGGAAGTCCTGTGATTCAGAAACCCCTCTTTCCCTCGGTCACTATTGCATTCTCACTTCCACTTGCACCATCGCTTTGCCCCCCCCCCCTCCATGTCCCGGCCCCTCCTGCCCCCGCCCCAAGGCTCGTGCTCTGCGTTGCTATCAGGGGAAAAAATGGGCGAGGGACAGTAAAAGTCCAGGTGGTGGGCGCGACAGATATTAGCCACTGTGACCACAACACCCGAAAGGAATGTTCTCTTAGCAAGGCCGGAGATCTCTGCATGGGCGCTTTCTGTGCTTTTTCGCCATTGCATGATCAGATTGCAAGCACCTGTCAACAACGACGTATAAACCCCGAGGAAGTGTCTCCCTCCGGAGGTAGTTTACGGAGTCATTCAAGGGGTCGTAAAAAGAATGACTTTACACCGGTATGCAAATGTGCGCATTAATTTAATCGCTATGGTAATTATGTTAATCGCTACCTATCTCGGCAGAGACAGCCTCGCTACAATGACTCAAGGTGAGCAACAAGCGTCAGTTCACTTACTCTTTCAAGACCAGGGAAAGCCAACAAAATCTACAGAACGATTTTCGGGCGAACATTCCTGATTTCACTACACCAATCGCACAGAAAAATCAGATCGTTTTTCTATTCCCTATAAAGGTGAAACAAAAGTGTGACAGCCAATAGTCAAGAGCACGGGAGAAGAGAAAAGAAAGCTATGTTCCAATCAGAACTGGACAAAATGTGCAGATAAAATCTCTCCCTCTAGCCTACGCCCGCCCCACCCGCGGCGTTCGCGGATTCCCATGCTAACTAGCACTCCCTGGACTCATGTATTACCTCAAACTGGGACAGGAACAACACCTACACCCCTCGTGTGACAAGGCATGCTATTGCCATCTAACATCCCCAATACATCATTCGCCTCAAACCAAGAATTAGCCTCGTCGACA
The DNA here is from genome assembly GCF_015228065.2 of Penaeus monodon. Lineage (NCBI taxonomy): Eukaryota > Metazoa > Arthropoda > Malacostraca > Decapoda > Penaeidae > Penaeus > Penaeus monodon. The sequence goes on from NC_051407.1 coordinate 40,071,897, forward strand.
ACACATCTAAGCGAATCGGGACCTAAATTAACGAACGGGCGACGGCGTTCTGTCGGAGCGTGCGTCCCCTACCGAGGGCTGACGGTCGCCTCTTAGCTTTCCAAGGACAGAAGTCCTGGTCACCACCACATAACGATCTGCCCCCCCTCCGACAACTGTGTTAAGACGCCACACTCACCACTGGAAGGTAAAAAGGTAGGAGTGAGGAATTCTACCTGACCATTGTGCAGCCCAGATCCTCGACGAGCCTGACCCGAGCCAGCCCTTTTCCTAGCCTTGCGACACCCTTTGTGTGAGCACGCATGGTAGCTGCCATTGGCCATCCCTTATTGTTACACTCGTGGCAGGGGGTAAAATTAGAGCGTGAATGTAAATATATTTGCTTGTTTAGGTCCTTTGCAGCATGAAGTGGACGGGTATATATGACCTACAAGACATCGCATAACACAGTTGCTAAACTATGTATCATAAATCAAATCTTTACACATTCTCTCACCTGCACCCTCCCCCCCCTCACCCAAGCTGTAGCCCTACTCACCTCCTCCCGCCGCGTATAAATTAGCGAGATCCCCGCCGCCGCTGACGTCCTAATCTGCCCCTATTCCTGGCATTAACAACACAGGTATCCCCCTTCGCGACCAATAAATTTATAGAAACAGGTGGTTCGTCTTTGATAGAATCTCTATTGACTGGCTGACGGAAGATGCAATGAAGATGGAGAGGAGAAATAAAAAAAAAAAAAGGAGAAAAACGGGTCTGGAGACGGTCAAGCTGTTGAACGTAGTCGCCATAAAACTGCTGTCACGTGCGAGTTACTTCAACAGTTCATCCGCAGGTGCCATGTATGACAACAAAAGGCTAAGACTACACGACAACACGCCAGAAATAAGCCGTGGCGAGCGATCCCTGTAAAGCCATGTCCGCTGCACCCTACACACTGGCCTAACGAGGGAGGCGAGGGACAAACTTTAAAAATAAATGAAGGGAAAATCGGCCCTCTGGATCTGATAATCAGAACATGGGGAGGGAAGGCTTGGCGAGGGGGAGAGAAGGCTTTGATGAAAGGGTGAGAGGAGGGGAGGGAATGATGTTTTTTTTTCTCTCACGGTAAAATTAAAACCGGACTTATCTCTGCTGCAAAACAGCTTCTAATAACACGTCACTATAGGCAATACAAGCCATCTCCTGATTAGTTTTCACGTTTTGAAATATCAAAATAAAACCCGGTACTGTAAAGCACATCTGTCACGGCGTCTCCGAATGTCCTCCCTAAGCTGTAGATTTATGGTAATTGGGCATGGGTCTGTACCTCCCAAGCTACCATACATCACTGGTCCCTCAGACCTTTCTCGCCTATCAATCAATCTATCTCACAAGGCGGCGCCCACCCTGCATTTCGTCGCGATGCGTTCCGGGGAACCACAGCTTACTACTGCTGCATCATTCCTCTAATTCGTTCCATCTGTTGTCTTTCCTTCTTTGTCGTTCGATCTGTCCTTGCTCGGTTTCGTTTCTCCAAATCTCGGCCTTGTTCCGCTTCGTGTATTCACCCACATCCATGTAGTCATCTATCCACCCCTCAGTTTGTTCCGTTTCATTAACTCATCCTTTTTTCTTGTTCCGTTTCCTCCATCAAAGTCTCTTCCTTGCTCCGCTCATTTAATCCCCCTTTCATCCCCGTTTCGTTTCATCCATCCACCTTTCATCCCCGTTTCGTTTCATCCATCCCCCTTTCATCCCTGTTTCACTTCATCCATCCTCCTTTCATCCCCGTTTCACTTCATCCATCCCCCTTTCATCCCCGTTTCGCTTCATCCATCCCCCTTTCATCCCCGTTTCGCTTCATCCATCCCCCTTTCATCCCTGTTTCACTTCATCCATCCCCCTTTCATCCCTGTTTCACTTCATCCATCCCCCTTTCATCCCTGTTTCACTTCATCCATCCTCCTTTCATCCCGTTTCACTTCATCCATCCCCCTTTCATCCCTGTTTCACTTCATCCATCCCCCTTTCATCCCCGTTTCGCTTCATCCATCCACCTTTCATCCCCGTTTCGCTTCATCCATCCACCTTTCATCCCCGTTTCGCTTCATCCATCCACCTTTCATCCCTGTTTCGCTTCATCCATCCCCCTTTTCATCCCTGTTTCGCTTCATCCATCCCCCTTTTCATCCCTGTTTCGCTTCATCCATCCCCCTTTCATCCTTCCAACTTTCACATTGCTACGTTTCTTCAGTCCACCCTCGGTCCTTATTCCGCCCATCCATCGCCGTCCGAACTCTCGCGCTCATTCACGTCGCCGTTTGCTACCTATAATGTCCTTACACACCGAAGTCAAGGCATAGGCAATGAGACGACCTCGCACTGTCTTATTAGTCTTATCTCCCGATCCGACCGTCACCCGTTTCGCCAACAAACACCTTTTTATTTCTTAATCGAAATTAATTTTCCTGGAGATGCCACGTCGCTTTACTGTGAACTTTATACCCCCTAAACTAGTGTCCGCTGCTTCCCATCCACGGGCACTAATCAAGCTGTCCCCCTGGAACTCTTAAATTAGCAGTTTGGATAATTTGTTCGGTAGCCAAGAACTTTTACACACCTTAAAAGGCTAGAAAAGTAGCCACACCTATTAGAACGTTTCCCTTAGACTACCAAGGCGTCCATTTGCCTTGGTAATTAAGACGTCACCTACCGCTGTGACGGTTCGAGTGGGGGGAGGGGGGTGACGGGCCTCGGCGAGGGGCGAAGAGGCTGCGGTGACGTGACGTTATTTAAGAGCAAGTTAGCAGCTGGGGGTCGTCCGACGCTGCGCAGCTTGTGGGAGAAGGCTTTAGCACTTAGACTTTTCACTAGATTTCCCTCAATATTTTGCTCTAAGAAATAGAGCCATTCTGGAGAGCTGTGGTCGCGGGCGGAGCAAGAGGACATCTACATCAACATTTACAAAATCAAGAGTTCTACAGCAATTTTTCTTCCCTTCGACAACTCTCAAACACGCAAGTCAAGGACAAACTACAACCTGTGCGAAGCCTTGCATGGGAGCAGGAACTCCCTTGAATAAAAATCGCTGCATTTCAATACCAATGAAGAACACCGTCCGCGTTAACATTCAACGTCCCTCATAACGCCGGGAGCCCCACCGCCTCGAGAAGCGGTCACTGTACCTTAACCAGGTAGTCGAGGCGTGTCCATCGTGTTTCGTTACGAGAAGCTTCTGCCACTACACACACTCTCCGCCCACTCTTGGTCTAACAAACAAACCTGTCATAATTTTGTTCAAATGCAGCCACTACATTGATAATTACCCTTTACCGCACTTGTAACCCACACATTTACATTCAAAAACGGATCCTGGGCAGAAAATTCTTTACTATGTAATAATAACATTGTATCCATCAAGCGTTCGGAGTGACAAATGTGTCAGAAGATGCTACAGACAAAGCGAAGACAAAGGAATTAATAAACAAGAGCTGTTCCACACGCCCCGTCAAGCGCAGGGTGAGGGGAAAGTGGGCAAGGGGTCCGGGAGTCGAAGTTCACTTGTCATGGAGATTAGCCTCCGTAGCAAGGATTCGACAAACCTCATGTCCTATTCTAGACTGTTATCCTACAAATCTCTCTGAATGAATCTTTGATTGTATGCAAAGTCCTGTCGTAGTTGTAAATACCCTCCTCTACTCCAACATTTTTTGCGCAAGGCAGAGAAAATAACAGGTATTCATGCTAATGCGATAGAGGCGCCAGAGCAGTCAGCCAACTACTCACCTCTTTGCCCCATTTCAAATACGGACGAAAAAAAAGGCAAACGAGCTCATCCATTACAAACGTCGACGTCGCAGTTCCCATTCTATTATCCCCAAAATGGTCGCCGCCTTTGCTGTGGCGGCACGAACTCCACCCACGAAGAGCGGTTCGACGCCGCGTCACTCGCCCCGTGGTCTTGACGTTGCCGTGAGCACCACAATGATGTCCCTTATTCCAAGGTCTGGGCCTCGCCTTAGTCGGGCTCCGCGGCACACTTCTTTTCACCGGTGACCTGATTTGGGCACCTCGGCGGCGCCAACACTAGAACTGTCCATGATTTCCGCACATTTGACCGATTCCGAAGTCCACGAGTTATGCCGTGGCGGATGTCAACAAACTCATTCCCGATTCATGCGGATTGATGTCCATAGCCTCTTGTCTAAAGATGCTTGGGACCGTTGAATGTGCGTTTAGTCATAACACTCTGCCGCAAGCAAGTCAAATCTTTTAGGTAAATTAATAAATATCAGACGTCACGCGAACACTTTCCCTAAGGTAACGTTTTCAAAAAGAATTCTGACGGCCTCGTCATAAAGATGGCTATATGCAAAAAAAAAAAAAACGAAATACCAAAGGGAAGTCAATTATTTTCAAATACAACAAATTCAAAAATATCAACCACTAGTTAGGCTTTGATATGGAACGTAAAAACACTATACAAAATATATATTCTTTTTTACACCCTCAAAAAACACGTCGGCGTGATACAGCATCCCGGACGCTGGCCTGGCCTAACATTTTACCCGGCAGATTTATTCTTTTGTTTGGTGTGTAAGCGTGAGCGTCCAGAGGGCGGGGTGCACGGGAGGGGGGGGGGAGAGACG
>NC_051407.1:40076934-40078202 GCF_015228065.2 Penaeus monodon
GTGCGGGTGCTCCAGAGGCGCCCTCTCCGCTTCACATGTGACGCCCTTGCCAGCTCACGAGGTCGTCCCTTGAATCCCAACGACCGAGAACAGCAGTGACTGAACGCTTATAATCATCGTCCGCAATTTACTTACTCGCCGCGGTGCAATCTCTCGATCCCCGCGATGAGCACAAGAGCGTGCAAATCGGAACACAGAATGCCTGCCGAGTTTAGAGAGCGTGCATGGATAAACGAGGAGGCATTAGTGCATCAGCCATCTGTCATTATCAGCGGAGAACCGGGACCCCCACAATCTCTCCCGAATATGAGGTGTTCGTCCTCGCGGCTTTATTGTCACCGCAAGCCGACGCTAGCACTTCGAGCCAACTAATATCATTAAGGGGGGAATAAATACGTTTCCATAAAAAAATGATAATAAAATAAGAACCACAATAAAGTTCCCTCGCGCCCCCTGTGTTCCGCCACGTGGCCATCTTCATTTACGGAACATCTGGCGGCCTGACTTGTGATGTGGGCCCCGAGCCCCGGCCGCCCGCAAGGAGGGGACGCGAGGGCCAACGGGGACGCAGGCTTGGGAGCGGGGGGAAGGAAACAAAGGGAGGAGGAAAAAGGTCAGAGAAAGAAAAATTACGAAAAAAAAAGATTGGGAAATGGGACAGGAAAAAGACAGAAAGGAAGGAATGAGATGCAAAAAAATAGAGTTAGATAGAAGAAAACGGAAGACAAAAAGTAGTAGCATATTAGGAAAAAAGTAAAACAAACAAAATAACATGACAACCGAAGGGAAAGTAACGACACAAACAAGCGTTAGAAAGACTTTGATACAAAATTTAACAATTTAATGGAAGGGACATTTTACAACACAGTACCTATCCCCGAGGAAGGGCAGCGGCCATGACTGGCCGGCAGGAAGGAATAGGCCAAATGATACATGGTATTACCGGGCATCAAATTACCCAGAGAGCCCCGGGCGGCGAGCGGCTGCCTTCACCAAGTCGCCATTACCTCGCCAATGTCTCTATCTCGCCCGGACCCATCGCCAGCCACAGCGCCACAACACCTCGCTCAATTCCTGGTGGAGGGCCTAGTGGCTGGAGGAGAGGACAGCGAGAGAATGATCCTCTGCCGCGCCGCTAAATATTCCTCCGTCCACAGCTGACACGGACGACGAAGGCAGAGTCAGGAGCCGGTGTCAGACATCAACCAATTCACGCCGGCCCGGGGGAAGTTACCCAAACAAGTTACTCCAGCGCGCTCGCTCCTCAC
>NC_051407.1:40078225-40078399 GCF_015228065.2 Penaeus monodon
CCCTCGCACCACCCCTCCTGTTCCTCGCTCTAAACCCCCAGACAACTCCACAATACTCCCACCCTGGCTGGAAACCTTACCCCCACAACCTCGGCCGCCGCATCATATCCATCATGCAATTAAGTAAGTAATGCCACATGATGACGTGTAATTGCAGGCACCAACCGGCCACGA
>NC_051407.1:40078463-40078857 GCF_015228065.2 Penaeus monodon
GCGGAATCCACCTGGAATAGCAACACGTGCACCGGCGCTCACAGGGCGAGGAGGCCGAGACCAAGGTAGCTCGAACCTCGCTCTCGGGGACGGCCGCGTCCACGTCGGCGTAATCCGTGTGGGAGATAGTTACAGGCGGCTTACGCGCCCTCCTTCCGCGGCGCTCTCCTTCCATCCCTCTTCCCTAGCTTTCCACTTTGTTTCACTCCGAACCCTTTTCTCATGAATCGAATCTTCTTTTTTTCGTCTACATCAGCGCTTTCTCCCTCTTCTCATCATCTCTTTTATTTCCTTTCTCAAGATAATTCCTCCCTTTTCTTGCTCTCAGCGACACACGTCTGATTCTTCCGCCACTTCGTGCTCCCTGTCTGATTGGTATCCACGATCCACGGTT
>NC_051407.1:40079065-40079845 GCF_015228065.2 Penaeus monodon
GCATCCCTTCACATCGACCCACACCATCCCCCCCAACCCCCTACAACCCATACGCCCCCACCTACCCACAACCCCTCCCTCCCAAACGACGCCCGAGTATTTACACAGTGTTCCCCCGCCTCTCCCTCGCCTGCAACGCCAGCATACTAAATAAAAAGTGCGATGGCTTCTCCTGCACGCCCTTCCTCCGAGGGGCTCTCTCGCGAGCCGGGGAAGAATGACCGGCCGCGCTATCGAGAAATCGATGCGCTTTTGTCCGCGTTATTTGCTTTTTTTCCCCACCATCAATACCTAGGCACTGTATGCATGAAAAATAATAAGCAGTGTAGTAGTGATTGAAAACATAGAAATGGAAATTAAAGTTTAGGTACAACAATACCAAAAACAAATCGAGACATCTGCAAAGTATCGGTAAAGGCAAATAACTCAAAATATCCATAAAAAAAAACATAACTAATGAATCAAATGCAAATGAATCAGTATACCAAATCCACATAGGCCTAATAAGAAACATCAAATATATATAACCAAAAAAACAATAAGGACAATCGTCAGTGTTCCGTATACACTATCACGTGGTCGTCCTTGGAGGCAAAAAAACAAAAACAAAAAATTCTGCCCCCCCCCCCGCCCGCCTACACCCCCACACCCGCTTTCTCATCGTTTAGCCTCCCGCTGTGGCCGGCGAGGAATACACAGATGAGGCGCGCAGTCATCAAGCCGTCTCGCCGCGCCGTGATCCCCTAGGCCTATCAACGGCCCTTAATCTCTTGGAACCCA
>NC_051407.1:40080436-40081475 GCF_015228065.2 Penaeus monodon
TCATACGTCGTGCACGGAACGCCTCTCCTCAGTGCCCCTTGGACGGGCCGGAGTAGGCCGTGCCCTCGCTGTGCCACCTGCAGAGGGCCCTGGCAGACTCCCCACAAGGCCCGGCCTCCCCCCGATTTGGGTAACGTGATGAATAGTTCGTCTGCTGGATCTTGGCACTCATAAAACCGACTCCTCTAAGGTCATATTTCATTCCCAAAAACACTTAACGACCGCCTTTTCTTGCGGTACTTACTTTTTATAGTGTAACTTTATTGCCGATCGAATACCTTATTACAGGGTCTAAAGCCCAACCATTCTTTACTATCCCGTGATGAAAATGGCCGTATCAGTTGCACATCTTGCTTACACGGCTGCATGGATGTTTCCATGGATCCTGGCGATACATTCTTATTGAACCGTTCAAGTAGGATTCTTATCTTCTGACAAGCAGTTCCAACTCTAATTTGCAGACGTATTGCGGAATAGCGGCGAGTGTTCAGAGATCATTATTACTGTTCATTAAGCAAAAACCGGTGAACAGAGATCTTTACTACTCTACAGTCTGAACAACAACTTGTGAAATGTTCACTTAGCCACGTAATGACGTGTAAATAAATAGTGCGTTCTATCTACTACACCTCTGCCGATGTAAGGCAGATCAACTATCAGGTATAATTACGTCGCTAAAAGTGATACGTCGGCTACAATAAAACCAGCGAGTATTTAAACCAGGACATAATCGCCTCGTGCAACTGCATCTACATCGAAATCCGGGATACTCAGAGGATCACGACAATCCCAGCGCAGGTTGGCTTACATCATAGCGCGTCCCGGGAGAATTTGCACAGAGCGGCCCTCGCTGCTCGCTTGCTACCGCACACCTTCAACATCATGTCTTTATTGAACAGTGGCAAGGGTAAAATTGTAGGACAATAAAAAAAATTAACTTAACCTAACCTCGCCCTATCATCTGTTTCTTCCACACACATGGCCCATTCCATGAACTCCGCCTGTCCAATCACCTCTCGCCATACACCCCTGAGCTATT
>NC_051407.1:40081576-40083183 GCF_015228065.2 Penaeus monodon
ATCGGGGCAGCAACGCTTAGATAGAGACATCCAAACTCCCTTGCCTCACAAACCGCATATTAAGAACGATATACAATTGCCTTTCACTTCAGAATAAGATAAAAAAAAATCTCCGCTTTGACGTGACAAGCTTCCCCCGGCCTGTCCCCCGGCAAAATCTCAAGACGAGACCTAAGGCAAGAGCTCAAAGTGAACTTCTTCAATAAAGCGGAGTGCGGAGTGTGGAGGTCAAACGTGGGGCTCAACGCCGCACATCCCAGGGGGGCAGTGGCCTAGCCGCTACGAAAGTTGACTCTACTTTATTTTCGCGTTGGGGGGAAAGACTAACCACTGCGAGACCAGCTTATTCAACGAGCGCCGAGTGAGCTAGCACGATGCGAAGCGAGCGGCGTAAGCCTGAAAGGTGGTCGACGCCAGCACGGGCCTAGAGAAACCCAAAGCGATAAGTTCGCAGCCAAGCTCAGGTGAGGCGGGCAAGGCGGAGGGCCCAGCACCGGTATGGGGAGGCTGGCTGGGCGAGGCGCAGGGGCGGCGGTACTTCAGTCCCACGGAGACCAAGCCAGACATAAACAATACCAATACCGCGCCATCATATGGATCTGTCGCCATCACGTAGCTCATCACGTGATGTGCTTCTGAAGAGAGTACAGCAATTTCTGCGTGCATATCCCTGCAGATGTTTCATACCTCCTATTTAACTTTGGTCGTCTCTTACCAGACGAAACACACCCTGGACTCCTCGTTTAGAAGTGTACTGAGTGCGTTACCTAAGGCGGGCAAAAGGGAGGGCGGGGAGATAGTGCTAGAACACGCAGGATTAGCTTTCTCACATTACACTACTGCGCACAGATGTGTCGCCATAGTTATGTACTTCAATTATGAGCCTGAGGATTATTTTGAGTGCTTCCCAACCATGTAAAATGGCAAATAAAAACATGGATTTTAATTTCGTGTCCGTTCTTTACCTCAACATATTTATGACACCTGCGTTGTGAACGAGTTAATCAAAACCTTTATGCGGCCCAGCAGGCAGTGCTCCGCGTCTCGCCCCAAGCAGAGGAAGACGTCGCCCGCAGCAGCAGTAGCCGGGCAGGGAGTGGGACCCCCCGCCAGCTGACCGAGCCCGAGACCCTCCCGCGGGCGGCCGTCGCCTCCTCCGGTGACCATCCCCGGCGTCATCATATTTCAGTGTAATGTCACCTACTTTGGCCGCGCTCCTCTTCGTGAGGCTGGGGCACCGCTCAGGAAGACACTGGAGGGCCGTCCTTACCTAGAGGAGGAAAAAAATGTTAGCTATTTCTAAAAAACAGACGTTGATACACATGATAAATAAATACAGTTAATTCGATACAAACACTTCATGATATTTCAAGTAAAAGCAATTTACATAAGAAGACCGCCCTACAAATTGATATTGACAGTTAATTGCCTCGGACGTAATACCAACCCAAACGCATTAAAATTTGTGTTTATGGCAATAAGACGGGCAATAAAATAACTAATTTGCAGGTAGGTTGTACACAAATATTCACACCCAACGAATAAAAATACGAAAAAAAACACTTGTTAGCAAGTTTATCACCCCTGCAATAAAAACATTAAATAGT
>NC_051407.1:40083220-40083874 GCF_015228065.2 Penaeus monodon
GGTTTCGAAGTGTCCGGTCAGGCCAATAATTAAGAGAAACCGGAGAGGCTGTCCTTGGCGATACAGCGGGGAGTAACTGCTGCCGAGACGCTCCAGCTGGGCTTCCGCGGGCCTCCTCCACGTCAATCAAAAAAGCTTACGTTAGCGAAGCATTGCTCTCGCTCTGGAACGTAATCTCTCGCGGCGCCGGCGCCTTGAATTTAACCCTAAATCATTACAGAGTGGCTTCGAGGCAAGGAGAGTTCGACATGGCAAGATTACAAAACAGGTTCTCGAGTTGTGTTGGAGGAGCAAGATGGATACCAACTAAATTACAATATCCATTTCCTCAAGATAAAGAGAATGTATTCCGATAGTGGAGAACAAATTTCCTTATCTAACGGTAGGGGTGAAACCGGAGGCAACCAATAAAACGCCCGCGCATACCGCAGTCTATAAAATAGTGTCATGACTGGCAAATCTGTTATAATGGCATATGTACACACAAAGTCTATATAAGTATATATAGACCTTGTGTACAAATGCGTGCTCGGACAAAAAATATTCGACGATAACATATGTACACCCAAATATAGCCTACAGCGATACAATCGTTTAAGAGTATAATGTGCGCGACTCGGTATTCCACTCCACTCCTATAAAAAGGACTGAATA
>NC_051407.1:40083926-40084796 GCF_015228065.2 Penaeus monodon
CTCGGAGCACGGTGGGGTACAACAGACAGGTCATTCCAGGATAGTGAGGTCAACAGACATCTCCTTGACCTGCCCTCTCACCTGCCGTTTTAAGTCAATTTTGTTCCCATACATGATGCCGCCCACCCGCCTTTCACGGTACAAATCACTCAAGGCACGGCGCTTCTACCTGCAGTTGTTCCATGAAGGTGTGTATTTTTTTTAACACTTACGGATTTAAAGAATGACTAATGGTGAATAATATCGTCATGGATAACTTAACTATGTTACCAATACACTGCGACAAAAGTATGGAAAATTGAAGAAAAAGAAAAATGATCGATAATATACCGATGCAATAGTAAGGGAAATGGGAAATATCTATATTCATATCATCATATTACAACTCGTATATTCAGTTATCAACTGGTGAATACCTTGGACACTACATATATAGTGCAAATTCCCCTAGAGTTTATGGGAAAAAATTCTTTTTTGTTCTAAACTGAGTTATCTTTGTCGTGTAGACCTCACAGACATACAATACTTACATCAAGGCTAATTATCTCGTCCAGCCTACCATCCCCTCTGGGAGTCCGACCAACTTTCCCTCCCTCTCCTCCCCCTCCCTCTCCTCCTCCCTCCCTCTCCTCCTCCCTCCCTCTCCTCCTCCCTCCCTCTCCTCCTCCCTCCCTCTCCTCCTCCCTCCCTCTCCTCCTCCCTCCCTCTCCTCCTCCCTCCCTCTCCTCCTCCCTCCCTCTCCTCCTCCCTCCTCTCTCCTCCTCCCTCCCTCTCCTCCTCCCTCCCTCTCCTCCTCCCACCAACTCCACCCCATCCCATCTCACACTATCATTCCTCACCCCTACCCCCCATCCTCCTCCTCCTTTCGCT
>NC_051407.1:40084824-40087279 GCF_015228065.2 Penaeus monodon
CTTCCATCTTCCCAGCCCGGTCGAGTTACTATCCCGAGGGACAAAAAATCAACATGTGCGAGGCTGCATTTCGGACACACACGGGTCGCGCAAGGGCTTTCACCGGCCACCAGGAAGGACCATCGCCAACGTCGCCAAGGAGCACCCGAGGACGAGGGAAACTTTGTTATTGTTGTTTTTGTTACAAGGGGGGGGAGGAGGAGGGGGCTAGACAAACAGGTATTAGGGGCGTCAGATCTCACCCCGGAGGATTATGCTAATGAGTAGGTTTTTAATCACGCTTCTAGCCTTCTAGGGTCGGTATTATCTTCTCTAAGGAAAAGACCTGATATTATTCTTTCATCTCTATGTTCAAGCGGTTTAAATGAATTGGACGACCAGCAGACTTTAACGAAAATAATTTCTGTAAATTAATCTAGAATTACTAGGGTATCTGATACCAGAGCTGGCATATTACACATAATGAGGAAAGGCTTGGAAGAGCCTGCAAGCTCATTCACTGCATCATTAGTCAAGTCAAACCTTTATCAGTATCGAGTTTCAAATGAAGTCATATCTTAGGCCTCTTTACCCCCGTCTCCTACTTTAATCTAGTTTTTTAACCAAACCGGTGCATTAAGGGTCTGCATGTGAAGCCACATATTGCGTCTTAAAAGGCAATTACACCAAGTGTAAGGTAACCACCAAGAAACCAGCCCTCTCTCTCACCATGGAACCGGGCGACCAGTGCACGTGGGTGACACCAGCCACGAAATCGGCCACCGCACGGTATCGGTTAACAATGACAAGCTAACTACAAGCGCTTGTCCAAACAAAGGCTCACAACTGCTGCTTCAGCTGGTACCGTGTGTGTTGTGGTTCTCTAGGTGCTATGGATAAGTTTTTTTTTATCCTAATAGCTTTAATGCTAATTAATGCTTTCTATTTCAAATACTAGTAGTTTGTGGCACTGCATTTCCTGGCAACATTCACACGGCAACCTCTATAAGCTTCTGTAATTAAATGTAATAAATTACAGAGCACATCGGAAACTGAACGCTATCGGCTTTCTGGAACATGATGCGTTTACATATATCTAATCAGATATGTTAAGCCTTTCACATTCCCACTTAAACACCCCGCACACTGTGAATGGTGCTGGGGGTGTGACAGTGTAACATAACACATACCTATGAGGTTTCAACTTGCCAAATCTCTCGCCCTCCAGCTCCCCTTTGTGCGACAGTATCAAATGTCCTTAAAACTATACAGATACATCAACAATTTACCTGCCCTTTTCACAGTCCGGTCGGAGATACGAGAAGGTACTAATATTTTTTCTAGCATTTAATCTAGCCTAATGGGCTTGGTTTTATCTGTCCATTTCCATTTCGTATCTGTGTTTATGTCTACAGTGCACCGTAGTGATTTAGAGACACGGAAGACATATATAATTAGTGGGTCACAGGTATATTATTGAATTATTACGTGTCATTGCCGGCCCCGAAAAAATGGTTAATCCGCCAAAGCTCTGGACACAGGGGGACAGGAAAATCGGTGGTGTGCATGTAACATTCTTCTTAATGTATTTTTAATGTTTTTCCGAAGAGGTGGTTTGTGCTGCTGCTGCCCATACAGGTTCTCCAAAACAGACATCTATTTGCTGTCCAATGACCAAAAATACCAAGTTTACAAAAGCTTAGTAACTGCACGAACTGACTTCAACACTCGCCCACAATCTAGAACACAAAACAACTGACAAACAGGCCAACCGACCCTTTCAGTATACCGGGGCAACCCAGCTCGACTCTCCACGGCCCTAACTGAATTTTCGCACTGAAGGCCGATCCGGCATTACCATAATGGCATAAATAACTCCGCGTTGTCCCAGGAAAGGTTGCACTCTAGCGACCCGATTGACCTACCCTCTAGAACTCTCGCGATTGAAATAGCCTACCCGCGCCCCCGCCTCGGAATACGACACTAAAACCATATTAGTCAACAGCAAGTCCAAACATAAAAGAAATTCGGTTCGCCGGCGGCTTATACTGTGATGGCACTTGTAAAAACGGGTAGACCTCCGACTCGTAAATTCAACGCCTCACTATAAACTCCGTCTTTCCAGCTGTTTATCTGCAGGCCAGCTCAACTTCGGTTTCTCCCTCCTCTACGACCACCGTATATCTCTCTTCCTCTTTCTCTCACAGTATAATCTTTCTTCCTTTATCGCTCCCTTTCTATCTGTTCCACCCTGCACCCCGTCAACAACCCAGTCTCGTCTTGCAACAACTGAAACGTGCAGGCTTGACAACCTACCGCAACCCCATAAATATTCCTTGCCGTCCTTGCCTCTTCTCTTATACAAGGTCTCGTACCGTAACTTAATCCAAGATCTGCTGCCATGGAGCGTTCGGCGTGAGTCCAGGGAAGGGAAAAAAGAATGGAAAACGTGAGAAAACACACAAGACAAAGAGCA
>NC_051407.1:40089050-40089262 GCF_015228065.2 Penaeus monodon
CACTAGCGCTCTCACTGGTGTTGATCCCTCTAGAGCCCCACTATGGCATCCGGCTTGATCACTGGGGGGGGGGGGGAGAACGGTAGCTACCTCCTCACCTCACCCCCCCACCCCCCTACACACCCTTGGTCTCGTTCCACAACAGCCCCTATGCTTCAAGGCGCACTTTTCTACAGACTGAACGCCAAATTCGCTTTTGGACAAATGGATGA
>NC_051407.1:40089383-40092864 GCF_015228065.2 Penaeus monodon
TAATCATATTCAGTGTGACCTGATGATAAAAAAGAGTAATCGAATTAATGACATTGAATTTCATGCACGTCACAAAGGGAAAATGGAAGCGACCCCCGACTGCCGGTCCTGCGATGAAAGGAACTTATTAGCAATTCCTCGAAGCAGACTAATTTGCTGCAAGTGGGTTTTTTTTTTTACCATCTCTCCCTTCTCATTATATAACCATTGTCAATACAAAATCATAAAATCTCTGCAGATTTAAGGATAAAATGAAATGTATTATAAAGTATCTATGTAGATATAAAAATAAATTAGAATTTTATAAAATATATCTGTAGATTCTGCTCTATCGGCAGTCGCTTTTCAAAACCAAAAGCTGCCGCAGTTTGTCCAGTGGATTAATAATTTGTTCGGTGTTTATCCATTCCCTGATGATCTTATCGGAACCTAAGCCTAAGTAAATATGCACATATAATTAATATGTTCATCTCATTATGATTCACGACAAACTTTAATAAGGCAATGATTAAACACACACACAACACAAACACGGTAACACATCAACAACATTCAATATAACTTTAAATAACTTAAATATTCAATTTGAACGGTAAAACGAGGAAACACAGTATACACATTAAATAACTATCTATTTAGAGAACAGTCAAACAGTCAATCAGTGCTATTTCCATACGCCACCTGTCACTTCCAATGACGACTACCATAGCACCGCGGGACTAATAACCAAGCAGATGAGGCCGTAGAGTAGTAGTGGTACCATTTGCGTTGGCATCTGGTCGCCGGGAACATGGTAATCGGGTCGGACAGGACCGCACTAATCTCGTAATGAATTCCATCACCAACTACATTCATTTCCTGGACACTGGCCATTCTAATTGGCATCCATCAGTTAAAACGTTATGAAATGATCATGCACGAAATTAATCTGATATTCTAATCAACTCATGGACCTTGTGATTAACATCAGTTACGGGCGGCCGGGCTTCCTCGTTTCTCTCATTAACACCAGTTATGGGGAGTGTAATCACACCGGCCTCCTCGCTCGACACGTGCGAGGGTCCAAGCAGGTTCTGCCCAGCCACGGCGCCGTCTGCTACCTGCCGCCCTGCCACGACGCAAGAGAACCCATTAATGCTGCCCATTATCATATCCCTACACAAAAGGTAATTTCTGTCGATAATAGAAGAAAACAACTCCAAAATTGATCTCAGTAAGAGCGGGGGAATTAAAGGCTTGAGAAAAATACCTCTTTTCTAAAATGAAACTGTGGGGATGAAATGCTAATATCTAAAGTATAATCAAAATGCTTTCCGCTAACCTGCGCTCGCAGAAAATACGAACATAACCAATTTTGTCCATCAACAAACGAGGGGAGACGGGGGGGGGGGGATGCCCCGCCTCTCGGGTGTCATTACTGTCACTTACCATGGACAAACTCATGCCACTTTCCACTCGTTATAATGCAGCCTCCAACGGCTCTCACGCCTCGCCACAGCACGCTGGCCAACGTCTCGCACCAAAAATACCACCATGTTTATTACCGACATCAACACGCTAATACCGGCAATTACCAACGCTACTCCCTGCCACGCAACACTGACGCCAGTTCGTCTACAGGTTCAATTACGTGTACGCTATTCGGGGATCGTCAAGCGGGCCAGTAAAACACACACGCGCAAACAGAAGCATCCCGAATTGCATCAATGGGTTGTGGGCGGCCAGCCTGGCTCTAGTTACTTCGAAGTTCAATGTTGCTTTGAACTCCAATGCGCCGGTTAGGTTACACCTAAGCGATAAAAAGGGTCGAGGGAAAAAAAGGTGTAAACGTCACCAACACGCGGATTACTCCATTTGGTAATAAAACTATTTAAAACTAATCTTCATATTGAACGTCTATTGAATAACAGATAAAATGTTTCCTATTACTTCGCTCATTCGAAAAAGTAATTTTTACATCGTGAAAATGTGTGCGTAATTGCGATACAAGTATATTGAATTTCCTACAGTGGAGCTGAATATTTCAGGAGATTACTATAGTACTCTCGACCCATTTGCCACTTCTGCTCTCAAAATTAACAAACTTCTTACAGCAGAACATTTCGGTCTCGCTACATAACGCGAACTCTTGCGAGGTCGTTATAAGACGGAGGAAGGGAGAGGGGGAGGGGCTCTCTCCTGCGGACGTAATCCTCCCTCTCATCACTGTAAGGAAATGTGCAATTCACAGATGGATTCCACGTCGCCTCCCTCTCTGTTCCCGGGTCTGGGCGGCTGCTCTTGACAAACCCTCAACTGCAGGTTTGACTTCTCACAATTGCGAAGTTACTTCTTCGACTTTCCCTCTTCCCATAACCTTCCTCATGCGCTTTCCTCCCTCTCTCTCCCACTCTTTATTGCATTTCCAATTGTCACTGTTTGCTCTAATCCCCCTAACACCTCGTCACCCCTCATACCCTTTCCCCTCCCTCCCTCTGCTTCGCCCCCGCTCTTCCCTGCGGAGATTCTTGTTTCCTGACGCGACGTGAAGAAACTTATTAAAGTCTCGGCGGCGCACGAGGGGCGCCACATAATTTCCTGATATCATTTATTATTTGAAGGTCCCGCGCCAGGCGCACTTGTTGCCTTCATTGCGGGGACATAGTACGATTGGACACTGCATACCTTAGCGGGGTGTCCAGGTCGTTCCCTGCTCCCTGCTGCCTGCTGTCTGCTAGCCTACTGCGATTGTTGTTGCTACGGGGGACAAGCTAAGCTATCTGTTGCCGCTACCACTGTTCCCGCGGATAACAAGGAATTATTTGAGGTAAATACGGATTCAAGTAGGAAATAAGAGGCTCGACCATTGAGCAGGACCTTCTATGTGCGAGGGAGAGGAATAGGGAAATATGACAGGGAAGAGGGGAGAGGGGAGAGGGGAAAGAGAGAAAGGGAAGACGGGAGAGGGGAGAGAGAAAGGGGAGAGGGGAGAGAGAAAGGGGAAAGGGGAGAGGGAGAGAGAAAGGGGAGAGGGGAGAGAGAAAGGGGAGAGGGGAGAGAGAAAGGGGAGAGGGGAGAGAGAAAGAGAAGGGAGAGATGAAGGAAAGAGAAGGGGGAACCGGAGAGGGGGTGGAGGGAGCGAAGGGTGTGGAAGGGGAGCGTAAGTTCGCGTGGCAGTGGGTCCTGCTCGATATTACGCGAGGGTCAAGTCGTATACCACCTTACTACCGTAGTGCGGGCGCAGCTCAGTGTCATGCGACGACGGGAATGGCCGAAGACAGGTTTCCTGCCAAATTGAAGGAGTGTGTGTGGCGGGGGAGGGGGGGGGGAGGGAGGGGGAGGAAGGGAGGGAGGGGGAGGAGGAGAGGGAGGGAGGGAGGGAGGGAGAGGAAGAGGGAGAGGAAGAGGGAGAGGAGGAGGGAGGTTAAGGGGAGAGAGAGGAGAGAGGGGAGAGAGAGGGGGAGAGAAAGGGAGAGGGGGGAAGGGGAGGAAGGGGGGAGGG
>NC_051407.1:40093637-40094214 GCF_015228065.2 Penaeus monodon
GGCTAACATCCCAGTCTAAACTCCAAGGAAAGTCTAAAATCAAGCTACGTGCGAGGAAAATACGGCACCATGAAAACTTGAGAGTAAACTTTGATTAGAAGTTTTGCCAAGGAAATATCATACAGCATTCCAGACAATTCATTTTCTGATTTATCTGTCAATGTATCATTATTCAGATACAAGGTAGTACAGTGTACCAGGTTTACGAAACATTATTAAACATTATATGTCTTTATTTTCAATCAATTGAAATTACAGCAAGCATTCGGAAATGAAGTTGACTTTTAAAAGTTAATAATTATACACTATAACACGATACATACGAGTGCTCACTGGAAAAAAATCAACATAAATTTTTTTATCATTGCCACGAATATAAATCATCAAAGGATAATCTTGCAACTCGACGAGGATAATGAGATTAATAAAATAAATATGCTAATACAATTATGGACTTTATTATGAATGTAACTCATATCATCAATGACAATAATAATTTCAGAGATATATAAATAACAATAATGCCCATCAGCCTTAAGCATAGAAACCAGTATTTAAAAAGATACCCGAAAGCTTC
>NC_051407.1:40094279-40094362 GCF_015228065.2 Penaeus monodon
CGTCTAATGTAAACAAATACGTGCAAAAGCAGTGAACATAAAAACCAACCAACACAGAAATCCGACCCCAAAGCCCAGCCAAA
>NC_051407.1:40094408-40095554 GCF_015228065.2 Penaeus monodon
TCCTTGGCCGCCCCCCCGGCCTCGCCCCCGGCCGCCGCACACAAACAAACAGATAAAAGAAAATGCGAGGAGCCCGGCAGCAAGAACCTGTCCGGCAAAGAGAGATGCTGAAAAGACAAGAAATTCGGGATGACAGAGGAGCACGGCGGCCGGCCCTCCCGACTGATAGGGTCAGCCACTTGGACGCAGAAATGAAAATCAAATTTCTCGTACCGCACAAACAGGTCGGCGTCTCTCGAGGGAGTCCGGTTATGGCCCCGTTTGCGATATCGACTGAGATGAACTCCGCCGGTGTCCCGTGCGCAGTCCAGAGTCACGGCTTTCCTTTCAACGTCCGTTTGGAAAGTGGCAAAAATAAATAAAACAGGCATCTAGATGAAATTGCAAGAATCCAGGAGAACAGTAGTTTTTATTTATATTTCACGATTCGTTTACCTCTTGCTTTCCTTTTTTGCCTTGTATATATAAAGCCCTTTCGAGAGTAAGATTTTCAATACCTAACCATCATTCTTATTTCGGTGACGCACCCACAATCGCATCCCTACGGTGCATATCGTGGACGACCCCCTCGAGCCGGGACAAGGGGGATTGGAACACTCATAACATGGTCGTTGTCTGCGGGTCAAGGGCCGTGGGAACTCTCCACGTCGAGTCGGGTTTCTCACTCGTTTATACATACATCGAGAAAGGGAAAAAAACAACAAGAACACTAGTTTTTCCCCTGCATCTACGCTCATAATTATTCAATTTCCATCCTGATCTATTAAGAATAATGACTCCAGGGAAGGCCAGCAATGATAGACTAAAAACGCACAGATCATTTAAAACCAGCCCTCAACCCCACAAAGGAAAAAAAAAACAGCGCCCCAGAACACAATTCTCAGAAAGTTGCCGCAAAAGACATGCACGTTAAAAATTGGGGGGGAAGGGGGTCACTGCCCGAACAGCCACCACATGATCCCTTACAGCGAGAGCAACGTCCCACCCCCATTCGGTCACAGTCCACGGATGGAAAGGCGCAAATTGGATCTAAACAGCCCGTGTGTCCCGACAACTCCGGGCAAACCCTCTGCTTTCTTCACGTACGGCTTGTTGTACCAGCCGGTGCTACTATTGATGATCCTCGGGGTAAAAGGGGGGGGGGGG
>NC_051407.1:40095978-40097254 GCF_015228065.2 Penaeus monodon
TCAAAAATACAGAAACTGCGTTAGTGAGAGACTAGATGAAAGGCAGACTAAGATGCGTGCGCGTGTGAGCGCGCGGGTAAATTGAGAAGAGAAAGGTGAATAATGAAGAGACACTAAACAGGGCTGGCACAGAAATGACTTTAACGAGCGCTATCTGAAGTGGAAAGCAGCAAGAAAGGGGATGGCAGCAAATATTGGCCAATAAAAATGCACTCCGCGAAGGAGGCGAATGGACGAAGGGAGAGAAGCAAAGCAACGCGGCCGAGGCGAAGAAGCCCCGGCCAGAATGAGGTGCTCCTTCGGTCGGAGATGACAAGGGTTGTTGCTCTAGGGTGAGGGCGGAGGTGGGCGGGCGGGTGGGGGGCGGAGGGTGAGGGTCACGAATGAAAAAGGGGTGGGGGTTCTGACCTTTAACCTTCCATACTGCAGGTCGCCCTCCCACTTGTTGCTGGAGGAGCCCTTCCTCCGTACAACATAACCCTCAGCAAAAAGAGCGAAAAAACTTGCTTGCATTACGTAATAGTCGCGCGTTTATCAAGAGCAGGAGCGAGGGCTGGGAAAGCAAGAGCAATACGGGGAAAACAAGAGGGATGATTCACCTCATCTTGCGCCCTTGCATGTCTCCTTGTCAATTGAGCCGAGTTATTCACACAGTGCGTCAGCAAAGCCTTACCAGAGGGGAAAAAACCTCGAGCATTATGGCATAAATTCCTTGTTTATGCAAGAACACTTCAGAGGCGCGAGGACGTGTCAGCGCAAACGCAATTATCAGGAGAGGCAGCAGAACAAAGGTCACCCAGCGCCCAAGGTGACATTGGAATAACCAGTGGGGCGGACTGGCCCATTGGACACGCCGAAACCGAACGGCGCGGGCATGTGGGCGTTGAGAATTGAGCTCGTGGGAACTCTTACACCGACGTATATTCTGTTAATGGCATTGCAATCACCCTATTCGAAACGTAGAGCCGTACAGGGAGAGACAACAGAGCCGCCCGACAGGTTATAAATAAACAAAGTACGAAACGGTGAAACAACAAAGTGTACCAAGTATACAGTGTTACAAAGTTCATGCTTCTAACCTCTTGCCAACCCCATTATCCCTGTTGTTGACATTATCATTACTGTCGAGGACTGAATTTTTTTTGCAACATACAAAGAAGTGCATACTGGGTGTATTCCTGTCACGCAAGGACGTAGCTCTATTAAAAAAATACTTTCGGCCAATGTCCTATCTTATCTTGCCTTTCGGCGATGCTCCTCGCCATGCTTCCTTCTA
>NC_051407.1:40097287-40100666 GCF_015228065.2 Penaeus monodon
AAAACTTGAAATTAACCAGCCCTGATCACTTCCTAGTGGATGCAGCATCTCTGAAGCTAACTTTCTGAAGATTCGCCGATAATTCGAATTTGCAAGTCAAGAAGATTACCATTCTGGAAAACCCCTTCTGCTTTTGATATTTCACTGGGTAATCTCTCTCCAGCAGCTTTCATGGCAATTCAGCGTGAGGCCACTTCATCCCACCTTATATTCTATGCCCAAACTTTTTATCCTTCACGCTTCCGTGCAAAGATCCGATGTCATGTTACAACCCCACCTTGCAGTGTATAATCTAGAATGAGACAGAAACAGAACTCACCCTCTCACACTCACGCAAATACACAATGCTTATTTGAATAGGAAACTATCCTCTTGTGGCCTCCTTTGCAGAGAGCCTTAGCACGGCGCCATTACGAAGACGACGTAAAGAACTTGGTGCGGGAAAGGGTGGGGTTGGAGGAGGCAGAGGAAGCGGATCAAGAATCAGCCAGCAATTACTCTAGGAGAAGAAAGGGTTGGCAGCGGCGCGTGGTTGCTGCACCAGGTGTTGTGGCCAGCGCGGGGGCGCCCGCACGCACCGCTCCATCGCCGAGAGCCCCGCGAGCCTCTCCCAAGCATCGCGAGAGGAGCGAGGCGGCGGCTGAAGGAAAGGCGAGCGAGGCCGGAGCGTGTGGCAAGAGCGGAGGCTGCGTCGGCGGGAACAAAGGCGCGCGAGGAGGAAGGTGATGACCTCCGGGGAGATTAAGTCATCACCTGGCCGACTCCGTCCCTGCGCCCGCCTCCAACCACGGCCGGCCTCGTCCTCTCTATATGGAGCCCGCCTGCCACCTGCCCGCCACTTATCTCCCCCATACTTGTGTACTTAACGCGAGGTTTACGGCCGCTTTTAAAACGCGCTATCTTGTTCACTGGAGGCGAGGTATGCACGCCCGGCCTTGCTCGATACCGTGCATGCGCCAGTAACAATCCCTAACTACCTGCGCGCCGTCAGCTGGTTTCCAGCATAACTACTAATATCTACACAGCCACCACATGCTGCCGCCCGCAAATTTCTCTATTACTACCCCCACTCCACAGATCAACCATCCAAATATCCGTGTAAAAAAAAAGTTCTTTGAGAACCAGATCAACTGGGTGCTAATACAGGCATGTTGCCCACATACATGTGGGTCTTTCCAAGCAGACGCACATTTAAAAAAAAAAGTCATGTCTTAAAATCTGTATCGGAACACTAAGCATTTAGTTGTAGGTATTATGATAAGATGGAGATAGAATGAACTTGCTCAATTATATTAGAAGAATGCCCTAATTTCCAAAGACAAAAGTAACAAATATCCTCAAACTTCCTATAATATCAGTAAGAATAATATCCAGAGCTGATATCTCTGCGATGCCCTGTCCCTGCAGCGGTTCGGAATGCTTCAAGGAGTGGAAATCCCAACGCCTCGCAGCTCGGAAGCGGAGAGCACATCAAAGACGCCTCAATCATGAGCGCCAATCATGGACGCTTAAAGAGAACAATTAAGCTAATCCCCGCGCAGGTAATGACGCGTCCACGCGGCGCGGTCACCTGAAGCCGGACGATAATGAGCGTCCGGGAGACAAAGGTGACGTCCGTGTAAACCAGAATTACAATGTGACAACAGTGAACAAACAAAGGGCCTTCATTATCGCGCTCCTCCGTGCCCCTTCGCCAGCCTTCAACAGCCGAACATAAATCCTGGCCGCCCCTCCCTCTCCCTCCTTTCCCCCGCCGGCCTTCGAGGGCTCCGGGTTCTTTCATTCCTTGACTTCAGTGTCAAGATTAACGATCCTGATCCTCGTTATTTACATATTTCAGGCGGCCGCTATTTTCGTTTCTCTATTTTCGGATCTACATCACACTGGCGAGAACATTTAAGGGCCCCCGTCCCCTCTCGGCCTCCCCGTCCGTCTCACAGAGTTTTAGAACTCGTCACAATCACATTACAGTAACTGCAACTACAGCGAGAACCTGCATTACTGCCAGTCCTTGCTTATATAAAGCCTTTTCAGTGCAACATTCCTTGCAACACCTTAATTGAATTCAACCTTCAGAGAATTTCGATCAGCTTCGGGCTACAGGAAAAGCTTCCCACTTGGGTAACGTTCTGGTCCCTTTGGTCAACTTAATCCACTTTGGGCGACGCGGTTAGCACACAGGAAACCGTTCCCGATCAAAGGAGCGAATGGCGCAGCTCCCAAGGACCGCTTCTTTGACACGGCCATCCTCCCCGCCCGCAATACTACTACAACCGGACCCGCACCCGCCGTCCACAAAGTCCGCGGCGATCTCGTGGACCGCAATGGAGCCCCGCCGGACGCGACAACGCTGCGTGTGTCGACCGGAACAAAGCCACGCGGGGACAAAACCCGCTTTCACGAGACCGGGAAACCTGCCGACGCCAATGGCCAGAGGGGCAGCATTTGGGCGACGGACTAACACTAGAGATCGTCGCAGGCTTCGTTCTCGGCCCTTCCGCTCCGCCACCTCGTCCACAGTCGCGCCCTCGGGTATTTCCTGGTCTCCAGCACGGGACACGAATAAGAGAGAGGCGCAAATGGAAAAGGGTGGGAGGGTAAAGGCGGACGGGAGGAGAGGGAAGAGAGGAGGTGGAAGAGGAAGGGTGAAGGGAGGAGAGGGAAGAGAGGAGGTGGAAGAGGAAGGGTGAAGGGAGGAGGGAAGAGAAGGAAGAGATAGAGGAAAGAGGAAGAGGAGAGCGAGAAGGATGAAGATGAGGTGAGGTTGGTGAGGGGTGAGAAGGAGGAAGAGGTGGATGTTGGAGGGAAGAAAAAGGAGAGACAGAAGAAGGTAGACAGGCAGAAGAAGGCGCAGGAGGAAAGGAAGGAGGAGCACAGGGGTGGGGAGAGGAAGGAGGAGGAAAGGAAGGAGGAGCAAGGGGATAGGGAGAGGAAGGAGGAGGAAAGGGAGTAGTAAGGGGGAGGGAAAGACCCAGATTGTTAACGTGACTTACTTAAGAGGGCGTAAAACCTTTGGCTACATCCAGAAACCAATTAGCGATTCAGGCAGCAGAGAAAATTTGCACTCGAAAAAAGAAATCGAATAATAATCCAGAACCAACGAAAAATATTACATAATGATATCCAGAAACGAGCTCATTATTTTACTACCAAAAATGGACAGATTCTATTTCTTAAACATTATAAAATCGTTATTCAACTACTGCATTGCGGCTTTCCACTGGCAAAAAACCCACTTCTTTATATCTATCCATGTAAATAAGATGCTCTCCAAGTGGTCCAAAGATGGGACACACATGTCCCAGAACACCACTACGATTTGGCAGTTTTTACAGATCGCCAGAGATCAAGAGAGAAAAATCTTCAAGTCCAGAATTTC
>NC_051407.1:40101584-40102341 GCF_015228065.2 Penaeus monodon
TAATACATCGCTCCTACGGTCTGGAGACTTACCAACACAGGTGACCAGCAATATGCTGATCATACTTGCACTTCCCCGAGTCAACACAAGGCATCTGCAAACGCGCACGAAACTAC
Source organism: Penaeus monodon (assembly GCF_015228065.2). Classification (NCBI taxonomy): domain Eukaryota; kingdom Metazoa; phylum Arthropoda; class Malacostraca; order Decapoda; family Penaeidae; genus Penaeus; species Penaeus monodon. Next base: position 40,101,701 of record NC_051407.1, read on the forward strand.
TATTTTCTGATATATCAGACGTTAACACTTAACGAACACTCACTTTTTTATCGTAAAAGCGAACATCCTCCCAAGGAAAAACGTATATAATGAGAATACTAATTTACTAATGATTCTACACTTAATTACCCTAAAAAGGCGACTAGGAAGACCTTTGAAAATATGATAAAAATGCATACTTCAGACGCGCTACCAGTCACGCACGCACACCTCACACTCCTCTAAATACGAAATCAGAAATGAACATTGATTACTGCACGCATATGTGGCAGCGATGACGGTTAGTAACAAACTGGCGCAACAGACCGGCAACAGCGCACACACTGGGTTAGATCAGCTGTAGAATTTTCTCCCAGTGAAAAGTTTTGTAGGGTTCCGGGTTTCGGATTCCTGGATATATTCATGTCAATATTTATCCATCTCTTTCCATATGTTATCGGAAAAAATACGGCAACTTGGACCTTAACTGACCACACAAATGGAAGAGGATTAATATTGTTAATATTGTACCGTGATATGATAACGCATTTAATAACTTCTACAACTGCTCGTGACCGGTTTGTGTTCTCGACATCTATTCCTCCTTCATGCAATATTCTCATTTGTTGCAGCTGGTCACGATTCGAGTTTTCCTTCCTTTC
>NC_051407.1:40102364-40103208 GCF_015228065.2 Penaeus monodon
TCAACTACATCAGTCTGTAGGGGATTTACATAGCAAAAAACATGTTCGCGCTCATTCGCCGGCCATCCACTATAAGAGGTACATGCGCGGTAACACGAGCGAAGATCTGACGACATGCGCACACAGGTCGGCCTGTATGCCTGCATTTAATGCTATCTCTATCCTCACTTGCTCCTAACAAACAAATAGAACGGTGAGCGATTAAAGCCAGACTTGTGCACTTGTTCCAGTGACGTGATCAACGCCTACATCATTTATCTTCAACTTGACAACAACATCCAACAAGCCGAGTTCTGTGCACTCGTCACTTCATTAACTTCTGGTCGTGGCAGAGGTCGCGAGAGAGCAGGGGAGAGGTCGGAAGGGCGGCTGTAGCACTGGGCCAACTTCAGGGGCGTGGGCTAGAGGCGTGCCAATCAGCTGGATGGAGGTTTGGTCAGATGTTCAACCGGAAGCCCTACGATGACCTGATCACAACAACTGAACAATAGATTCCAAACGTGCGTCCCAGGCTCTACCAGACATTAATGTAACTGACAGGCATCGCGGACAAGATTCCATCGTTAATTCCTCGGTTGGGGAGTTCAAACCCATTATCTGGCATCGAGGAAAAGCGATAATGATGTTGACGGACATTTCGAAAACAACAGCAACCCAATAAACAATGGAAACTGAAACAACAAAACATTCCACAGCCAGTTTTCTGTTGTGCATTGTATTTTCTGTTGTCTATTTTGCAAATCGTTTATTGGCGAAATCAAACCAGCAGCGCAATTTGACGCATTCGGTTGCTTTACGGGTCACACTATGCAATGGTCAGGGCACCTCGCTGTAATACTGCGCT
>NC_051407.1:40103264-40103771 GCF_015228065.2 Penaeus monodon
CACACAAGCCCCTCCACGAACTCCCTTACAAGAATGGCTCATTTTCCAGACAATTAACAACACTAGTGCGCCCTAAGCACCCCCGCCGGGTGCGTCACCAAGTTTCGGATTGTTTGTTCTCCTGTATCGATTTCCTTCCCGTCCTTATCACGCCCTGCCCGCAATTGGACAGTAGCCTCCGCCCATGTCCCAACTCGGCCCCTTGCCCTTCTGAAGTTCCCCGAGGGTTCCGCGTCTGCTTTCGCTGCCAATAAGACGAGCCAAGTCATACAATCATCGGCTACAAGTCTGAGCTAATTGTCAGGTAATGGCAGCTAATGAACTCCCCAAAGAAGCGGCGATAATTAGTCCGATAATCTGCAGATTTACGCCTCCACCAACGCCCCCCGTGCACGCGCCATGAAACGTGGAACGCCGATTCTGTATGGTGTAGCTCAACGTAACGAGAAAATATTTCGATATATATTCCTGAAAGTTGCCTTAAAATAACAAAATCTAACAACTTCT
>NC_051407.1:40103885-40104256 GCF_015228065.2 Penaeus monodon
CCCCCTGATATGAGAGTGATCCCCTGAAAGCGAGTATGACTTTGCAGATGTGCAGAGCATGCAATCAATGAATCGGGTCAAAGAGCCTATGAGTAATGCACTTTGTACTTGCCATCATACATGTTCAAATAGTCTCTTCTATTCGAAGCGACACACGATCTAAAAAAAAATATATAGGAGGCTTCAAGCTTTTCCTTTCTGTGCCCAAACAATTGAAGCCAACTCACAAAAAGAAAAAGAAATCGGTATCAGATTCTGAGAAAATCAAACAGACATGATAAAATAGATCACCTACCAGATTATCTCAATGTCCCGTTTTTATTGATAATCTACCCAGAGACAGTGAAAATCGACAAATGTGTGGAAGCGGC
>NC_051407.1:40104844-40104983 GCF_015228065.2 Penaeus monodon
GTGTTACGCGCAGTGGGGGGAGGAGGCGTGACAGGAGGGACACCAAGGCAGCAGCGGCTGGGATTAGGAGTCGCATCTGATACATAGGTTATCGTGGAAGGAACTCGGATGACAGTGACGTAGGGCAGGAAACGGAATA
>NC_051407.1:40105050-40106648 GCF_015228065.2 Penaeus monodon
TGGACTGAAGGCACTGGATGGCATGACAATAACCTGGGGAAGAAAAGACGAGGGCGAGGAGGAAGGAAAGGAAAGAGACCGAATGACAGTGACATGCGGGGCGAGCGGAGGGTGGATCAGAAGAAGCTGACGACTTGAAACGGAAAATTTTGGCTCCTCTAGGGGGGATGGCGAGCCATTACTTCCCGAGGGAGCCCCCTTATGTACGCATGATTTATTCTATTGACGAAATTCACGGGGGCGTGGGTGGCTACGCTCCCCTGTCGCGCCCATATTACCTCTACCCTCGCTACATTCTAGATTCCCAACACTATCCACCATCCATCCGCTCACTGCCGCAGTCTACCCTCCCTCTATAAACCCTCAAAAACCCACTTATCTCCAGCCACACTCCCATCTACCATATACCAAAAGCTTTTAGTACCACACTCCGCCACAACTCAGGCCTACCCTGAGTAGTTTACAATCCTACCACCGTTACCAAGCTACCACAAGGTGCTGCGCAACCGCCAAAGCCTATTCCAAATCACTTCGTAAAAGCGACAGCGAAATTTATCTTTCCATACACGGTCAAAATGTTAAACCAGTGCTTCCCATTCCGCCCATTTACCATCAATCCCACCCGCCTTGTTTTAGGTTCCCTTTTATCACCAGCAACGGCATACCCACAGACATCCTCCCTTGTAGCCTATCTGTTTCATACTGAGCACAACCCAACTGCTCCCTGATGAGAAGGGCGTAGACAATATACACAGTCGTTTGTGTTTTATCCTTTCTTCGGGGGGGCGGGGTGGATTTCCCCTGGGACCTAGAGTGCCAGTTTTGTGGAACAGAGCGAGACGATGTATTCAATGTAGAAGTCTTGTTCTACGAACCATTGGCTATTTTGTTCCAGAATTACCACGTCACGGCGACAAATCCAGGCGACCAGAGAGCGCGGCTTCACCTACGCTAGCCATCCAAGGGGGAGACTAATTAGTGCGATATTACCTGTCAATACCGGTGTACCTGCGGCTCTTAATAAATCAACGGCCGGCCACCGTGCCAGTGCCGATCGCGCGACCTTCCCGCTGCACTGACCTGGATCCTGGCACTGGACGTGATAATGTCCCTAGACCTGTCACTTACACTGGACGCGGCCTTCAATCAGCCTCCCTCCATCACAGGTCCGCATTGTTCCGTCTCCCGCACTCGCACACCCACCTGAAAGAGGAGAAAAATAATAATGGCATCTACTTTTTTGTTCGTGATATTTAAAACTTTTCAAATGCAGACACATTACAAAAAATAATGATTCACAGCAATATTTGAAAAAAAAAAGTAAGTCAGGAAGCCCATGTCTCCTAACTCACACACTGCAGAAGCGACGTTCCGACTGAAAATAAATATTCATCGTTACAACACAGCACAGGATGTTTACCTTCCCCTCTACCGCCGTCAGCAGCACCGAGTCCTCCCGGCCCTTCTCGTCGCCTCCATTCCCTGGGCCCTTTCCGCCCTGCCGCTTCCCCTTCGCTCGAAACCCCTGCCGGCAATACCCACCCTATCCTTCTCTTTGCTTTCTATTTCTCGTTTATCTGCTCCTCTCAATCTTCACT
>NC_051407.1:40106689-40106871 GCF_015228065.2 Penaeus monodon
CGGCTTCCCCCACCTGCCGGATCGCCCTGGAAGCATTTATCACTTGTAACGAAGCAGAAACGACTGGTGTGATATTATCTGGTGGGGTGATTTGTTTACCAGGGATCTCGCTCTCCCTCTTGCTTAGGAATCGACAGGTCCTCGATCACCCGACCTCCACCCACGTACTACAGGTGCCTTTT
>NC_051407.1:40107012-40107749 GCF_015228065.2 Penaeus monodon
GAAAAAAAGAAGACTGGAAAGACAGGAAAGAGCTTAAAACGGCGAGGAGGAGTTCGTTAAGAACAGCGAAAGAGGAGGAGCAAGGGAAAGGCGACTACGTAAATAACGGAGCACAGATGCTTTCTCTGCGGCTCCTTTGCACAAAGAGGTATTCAAAGTCGATGCGTGGGTTTGTCTAAATCTAACTTCACTGCATTATATTGTGGAGATCTTAATCCCACGCGTGGGCTGGCCAAGGCCCACGCCAGCTATCAAATAGTTTATGATGAAAGCGCAAATCCGACCATAACTACGACTGCATCCGCGGCAATTTAACAACTCAAATCCTTTTCTATAATGACTCGACTATTATTCCATTTACATACATTTCCTCTGACCAACAAAGCATTAAAGTGCCGACCTACCGCTTCCCAATCCGCGTCCTTAAGCGACCGCAGGATACCTCGAGCCGCTCCCCTAAGCCTCTTACCCGAGACTGCCCTGTCGTGATGCCATCTGGGGACAGCCAAGCTCACAGACCTATTTGGATTCGTTCTGGCAGGGTTCAAGGGGGGCGGCTGCAGCAGTCGGTTCAACGCCGTGGGTACATAGGACGGTTATTATGCAGAAAATAGGATATGCAGAGTTCGCACAAAGGTAGGCGACCTGCTAGGACGGCCGTGGTGCGCACGGGTGGCTTCTCGGAGTCTCTCCTTGCCTCTACGTTCCTTTGGCAATACCTGCCTCCTATCGAATTT
>NC_051407.1:40108409-40109210 GCF_015228065.2 Penaeus monodon
CCTAATGTGGAAGTTCAACTTGCAATGGCCGATCTCCTTCCCGGCCGCCATGAAGCGCTTCCTTCCTTCCTTTGCTTCAGGCAGCGATCATCCATCACTGCCAAGGGGAAAACTTCACTGAACAGGAATGATTAACATGGTACCAAATTTTATGGCGACGCAAGAGGCCCGAGCCAAACCCGCTGGTCTTTATGGCTATCACATGTCCAAGCAGGTAACAATACATCGCTCACTCGCCCCGCCGCCGCATGAGCTGCCCAAACAAATCATCGTCATTATATGGGGTTCGACGGCCAGTCCTTTACGTCTGGCACATCCAGACGGAAGGAGGGAATGCGCGAGGGACAGGGTTGATGGGGAAGAGTAAAAGGGGATTTGAGAGAATCAAAAGGGGGGTTAGTGGAGGGCAACATGACACAGCGTGGCAAAGGGAAGTGTATATGCGACAAAAGCGTGTGTTGAGGCTGACAAGACGTAGAGACGCGCACATCAAAGGGCCTCGAGTCTGGAGAGGAATGTTGCTATCACAGCAAGATTTCGCAGTTAGGTCTGCCGCGCGGGTTCAAAGGCACCAGCATCGTGATACACTTATGTGCACTTTCATCGGCGTGAAGCAATAATAACCGACGCTTCGTAAATCCGCACAAGTCATCTCCGTAACCGCAGGCTCCATTAGACTCATTACGACCTCGTGGGTATAGGGCCGGGTCACAGGTCACCTTTTGATTAACCTCGCGAGGGTTTGCTGGCGAGCAAGAATGACAGGGTTGTTGTGTCTAGTGTAAGAGTCTCTCCTCGGAT
>NC_051407.1:40109274-40109463 GCF_015228065.2 Penaeus monodon
GGTTGCATCCTCAGCGGAAACTCCTCGCCGTGAAAGACAATCTGTCGATAATATCAAGGAACTTCCATGTGGAAACTACAAAGGGCCGATCGATACATGCTGCGAGAGCGGAGGTGCTGTCGGTGCAGACCGGCGTATGCACGTGTTGGGGCAGCTTGCGGTGCCCCGGGAGATTAGACCGGGGTGGAA
>NC_051407.1:40109502-40109828 GCF_015228065.2 Penaeus monodon
CTGCGACTCTCCCTCAGTAATTGTATTGCCAATCAATACTGTCACGCACCCATCATGCCAGCCTCCTCAACACGCGCACGCCTCCCTCCTCCTCTGCCCGAGTTCACACTCGGGGCACCTATCGAGGGAAGCGAGTCGCGGGGTGTGGCAGGGGAGCAGGTGGATGCGAGGGTAGTGGGTACGAGAGCGCGGCCAAAAGCAGAGAGGAATTTGAGGCCGAATCCGACTCTCAATCCATCACCAATGTACAAGTGAGAGGCGCGAGATAAAAAGAACTGCACTAAAACCATCGCAATTCAACAGTTTACCAGATACTGCAATCGGGT
>NC_051407.1:40109857-40110237 GCF_015228065.2 Penaeus monodon
TGCACTAAAACGGGGGAAAAGCGCGCTGCCCCTCCGAGTGGCAACGACCCCCAAACGACCTGACGGCGCGAGGAATCCGAGCGTGACGACCTCGAACCCAGAGGCGTCGCGGAAGAGATTCCTGCCGGCACGCCTCGAAGACCGGAGCGACTAATCTGAACCATTCTTACGGAAACAATCATCATTTCCAAGAGTCTTCCTGATAGAGACAACACCGTCAACAAAAACAAAGACAAAACTCTGATTACAACAGCCAGCCTCGTGGAAATCTATTCATTATGTTTATGGAGAGTTGTTACAGCTGCCGTTCCTTCCTCACCAACACGGTGCATTTCTTGCCTCTCGTCAAAGAACTTTCTTTTCCGTTTCGAGTAATTTTC
>NC_051407.1:40111137-40111443 GCF_015228065.2 Penaeus monodon
GCTAAAAATCGGTAAATAGAATCCATTCCTATCTTTTAATACAATTCCATCCAAAAGACTACAAGCGAATCTACAATGCTCGCACGTAACTAATGCTCAAATACGTTGTTTATGACCCCATTAAAAGCTATTAAAACACTAGGTTTATGGACCAAATAACCTTCTTTCGCCAGTTTATGGTTGTGTTGCATGCGCACATTCGGGTGCACATCCTCCCCAGGGTTATTTCTGCCCCAACCAATATTATTACCAAACGTCTGGCTTCATTACCCTATCCTAACATCCGCATTAATCCAAACCACTTTC
>NC_051407.1:40111470-40114513 GCF_015228065.2 Penaeus monodon
CAGGTGTGCTTAACATCCCCCAACCGAATGCGCCCTTATTGATTACTATGACCGTTGGCGTGGCAGGTGCCGTCCCAGCTCCGTCGGGAAAAGAAATCCACCATTATCACTACTGCTTTATTTAACGGGCCCTTCCCTCGCGCTCCCCTCTCTCTTATCGAAGGAGGCTGCCCCTGCTCCCGCCCTCATCCGCCCACCCCCACCACCATCCACCTTACACCGTCTGGCACTGGCCCTTCCTTTGCCCTAGTCTAACACGCTTGGCACTGGCTCTTCCTTTCCCTTGCCTAACACGCCTGGCACTAGCCCTTCCTTTGCCCTCGCCGAACACGTATAATACGCCTGGTACTGGCCCTTACTTTGTCCTCCCCTTGCACGCCTGGCACTGGCCCTTCCCTTGCCCTCCCCTTGCAACTGCATCTCACAGGAACCGATCGCCACCCGCTCGGCATCAAAAACGGCGCTTCTCTCTCCAATCGCGAGCCTGTGACCCGAGCTCCGCCGATTAATCAAGCGCAACAACAATATTCTGTCCAGAGAAAGAGGCTTAAACCAACATTGTAGTCCACGAGAGCATGAATAATCTGGTCCACGTGGGCAGAGCTCTTGCTGACAGGTACTCGGCTCACTGCTGCGGGAAACGGCGAAGCTTTGCACCATCAACAGTGTTGCAATGTTGTCATCGAATGTTGCAATTCCGTCGATCCCTGTCGTGGAAGCAGAATCCTCCGAGACATGGGTGGAAGCCGGAGCCCAAACACACGCGCCGCCCTATCTACTTTCTCCTCGAGACGTCCAAAGCAACCATGATAAGGGGGTCTTTTTTACGCACAAGATCGATAAGCAGTGCACAGGTCTCATTCATATCAACTCGATGCAAACATAAATCAAAGAGTGAAAGACTAGGGAAGAGGAGAGAAATTTTCAGTTAACATTTTGAATTCATTGACGCTTAACGAAGACGAAGTCCAGAGCAAGCGTTGATGAAACGACATTCGCGTACGATTTGTGAGAGTGCCAGGGTACGGAAGGCACCGAGGCCAGGCCACCTATCGCGCCGCAAGACACGCGCCATAACCAGGTACTCGAGACAGAGAGGCATCGTGACGTCACTTCGCTACATTAACGCCCTTCGATGCAGCACCACGCTCGACCAGCTGAGGGAAGAACCGACGCGATGTTACCCAAGGCGAATCACAGCTATGGCATCAACTCTATGGAAAAAATAAATAATTAATCCCACGGGTATGTTAAACTAAAAACAGGCATGGCATAAGAGTTAGAGCGCCCCTAGACTCACCACAATCCGTACCGGAAGCGACTGGTGCACAGTGCCTGGCGTGTTCAAGTGCGCCCGTCACAGTAAATACGGGGCGCGTTTTACTACGGCAGAATAGGGAGGCCGCCTTATCATATACATCACGACGTGTAATTATATATTCCATGTGTGCATAATCACCATGTTTACACTGTACCAATACACTGATGTAGCAGAGGGAACTTGTAATCTTGTAGAGCGTGTCGGGGGGGCGGAGGCGGAGAGCAAGGGGGAGCCGCCGTAAGAAGGGGAGGGCCCATCACGTGAGCAAGAGGAAAATTTCCTAATTGAATGTCCGCTAACCAAATAACAGGGTTTCGTAACTGGTACATACTCGCTCTGATATAATAATGATAAAAATTCCCAATATATGTATATCTCACGCGTGTGGGACAGGCCGGCCCCGAACGTGTGCAGACTGACAAACAATTAAATGGGTAACCGTCACCATGTCTCCTAATTCCTGGGATGATGGGGGAGTGGGGAGCTTATTACCCACTAATATGAACGTGGGTCTCGGACGCTGGCCATCTCCTACGATATATATTACCGTTTCCCCTTTTCCCCTCCGTTCAATCCCTACGGCTGCCCCCTCCCCCAGAGAGTTATCACGAAAGTTGCGTTAGACCGATCGTGAACTATCATGTCTAGGATTCTGACCGGGTTTAAACCCTCCTGACAGCCTTCTCATCTCATCTGGGGTTCAGCTTCTCCGCCCCCCTCCTCCCCCCTTTTTAAACCTCCCTTCACTGTCCCTAGCTCCAGTCGCTCAGGGAAATATTTCAGCTTAATCAGGCATAATCAGCTATTCGCGCGAGGATGTTCAGAGGGACATCCGCCACTTAGTATGTGACGTCCCTGGTGACAGCATCGCCTCAAGGGCTGTCCATCACGGGTAATGTATAGCTCGATCGCAAGGCTTCTGGTCTTTTACTTATAAAAAAAAAGTAGGCAACCTCTACGACCACCACAATCAAATTACAAGCAAGTAAAATTCGTTAAGCGTACACGAACACTTCCAGGCCCTCAGCCGTCTGAACTAAAATCCCTACGACCTCAGTGTTACCGCCGCTTCAATAAAACCGTTAACGCTCCTAACAACGACACTCACACCATCCGCTGGCACTCTCAAAGCCACTCCCCTCTCTATGGAGGCCTCGCCTTCGCCCCGTGGCAGTAATGTTTGACCTGCGGCCCGATGCACTCTCTGTAATTGTATATGAAATCAATAATGAAAGCCTCTCCCTACCCTACGCTGCTTTCCGCTACAGATCACTTACCATCTTCCAGAGGCTTCGCAAACAGGCCTAAGTAAAGGCCACGAAAACTGCTATTAGGTCCTAGTCTCCAGAAATGGAATAGGCTGTTTACTCAGGATAACATTAGAGGCAGGGTGAAGGTTAGCTATGAGCCCTACACCCAGTTGACAGCGATCGATCAGCCCCGGTAATGATCACGGGAACAGTAGGGGGGAAAATAATTTTATAACGCTATTATAATAATCTGCATACCTATGTACAACAGAGCGGACAGACGATTCGATCCTATAGAGAGCTCGACAAACAAAAACTGAAGATCAGAACTCATGTACCAAAAGTTGAACCTGCTAGGCCTACTGAATCCTTGATCGACATCTCACCGGGTTTCTTTATGCCTACCGACCCAGCGAGGAATTCAGAGACCCTCTAATCATATAATCACAAATATCAGCTGGACTCGAACTCG
>NC_051407.1:40115244-40115456 GCF_015228065.2 Penaeus monodon
TTCGATCCGCATTTCCTACAATTCCATTCCAGTTCCCACAGGCTCTGCACCCACCCCTCTTTTATCCATTCCCATTCTTGGCCTTCCTTTGCTCGCGTCAATCCCTCTTTGGCTGAACACCCATTCACGCCCATCTCTCGCCCCTACTACTCGCATTCAATACTCCACTTCCACAGGCTACCCTCTCCCCCGTAAGCTTTCCTTACTACGAG
>NC_051407.1:40115611-40116590 GCF_015228065.2 Penaeus monodon
TCGGTCCCGCGACCCCTTCTCAGGTATTCTAGCCACGTCCCAAGAAGGCCGGAGCGTCCCAGGGGTGGCCCACCATGGCAAGGCGTGAAGAAATGGCAGAGCACACCGAGAATCATCGACAATGCTGATACGAAAGACAAGATTTCTATTAATATTTCACGTCCTCCGAAGGAATCGCCAACTTGAAAAGAGATCACGCATGCATAAATAAAGTAGAAGGATGACAGGCCCTCGATCAAAAATCACAATGGCGAAAAACGCATGTGACGAAGCGAGTGAGTAAGAAGGTACGTCCGGATGTGGGCCACATGTTCAAGGTGAGGCGCCGAAAGGAACAAAGCGAGCGACACACACGCCGGCCGAGGTGCGCTTTGGGCCGTCCTGGGAGGTGTGACCTCGCTCCCTCGCCGAGACTACAACAATGCCACTTACGCCGCCGAGGTGGAACTCTCGCCACCAATAAACCGAGGCTTTTTTCTTTTGACGCTACCCAAGGACAGCCTCTCACGACTTCTACATGAGCCCAAACTTGTCAACTCATTACACCCATTAATTGCTTTTAATTTACATACAATGGTGACAAATATTCTCCCTCATACTAGTGACACAGAAACCCGCTTTTACACACCCTCATTCCTGTGTAAAGAACCCGACGTCGGCACCGTATCTTTATTTATTTAAAGCTGCAGTGAAGCTCGGAACACGTACGATCACCTCCAGAGCCATGATGTATGAAGACGGGCCCGGTGCAGGCGCCAGCAGAACCTCCGGAGGCCCACGGAGGACAATCGATCTCGTCTACATCAAGAACTGCGGACTCGCACAAGGAGCAAAGATTGGAGCCTCCCAAATCATCTACAATTTATGTTTAATCGTGCAGAATCAGCCAGGGTGTGTGTGTGGGGGGGGAAGGAGGAAAAAAATCCGAATCAACGAGGCGTGCATTATTTCCCTCGGTTTGTATTAAGCGCCCAAGGGT
>NC_051407.1:40116624-40118025 GCF_015228065.2 Penaeus monodon
CCAGCGTGAGGACAGCCGTCACCCGCGGGGATCAGTAAAGACCAGCCACTTGCCGAAGAGTTCCCGACGCTGCTCTGAAACCTGTCGCCCGCGGTGCCTTCAGAAACGAGATGTTTAAGCAAGATGTTAAGACCATGTTAAATGCAGCCGCTCCATATGCAATTGTCCTCCATGACCAAATTTGTCGGCTGTGGCTTGTTCCTCTCTACCAGAAGTAGAAAAAGAACGCCATCGACACGAATGTATGCAAATCTATGCCGTTTTTCTAAAGGTCTTCCACATAAAAATAAGGCGAAGCAACCGACATTACCTTAGAGGGAAGTAGCAAAAAGCCGAGCCTTTCTTGATAATGAAGACGTTAACTAACCAACCAAATAACAGGGTAAGGAACGAATAAGCGAGAACAAGATGACAACGATAATGACAAACGGGAGTAACAAATATTAACAAGTGCATCGGCCTATGCTAACTAAAAGACCTAGAATCTGCATTAACACTTATAAATGCAATCACTACACACTCATCTATGGTCACTATAATAAGACATTAAGATAAGGGCGTCCCGCTCCCGGCAAATACAGGACTTGAGAGAAACGAAAGAACCAACCGAAGAGGAAGTATGTGACCGCCGAGGGGAAGATGGATAGATAAAGAAGGGGAAGGAAGAAGGTGGGAGGGGAAAGGGGAGAAGAAGACGGAGGGGAGGGGGAGGGGAGATGGAGGAGGTGAGAGAAAGGAGGGGAGGGGGAGGGGAGATGGGAGGAGGGGTGGGAGAAAGGAGGGGAGCGGGAGGGGAGATGGGAGGAGGGGTGGGAGAAAGGAGGGGAGCGGGAGGGGAGATGGGAGGAGGGGAGGGAGAAAGGAGGGGGGAGGGGGGAAGGGGAAGGGAAGAAGGAAGGAAAAGAGGAAGGGAAGAGAGGGACGTAGAGAGGAGTGAGGAAGGGAAGGAGAAAAGGAGCGGGGCGGGAGGTAGAGGAGGGAGGAGGGGAAGAGACATAGAGAAGAGGAAGGGGGAAGGGAGTAACGTGGTATCCGCGGTATGGTGGCATCAATGATTGGAGGTGACCCACCATCACTCTCCCTGGCGCACGCTAAACGCTCGCACTTTGTCTCCCCAGCGTGTGCCACACTGCCCCGAAACCCTGAGACACCGCTTGCCCTCCGCCACCGTCTTCTATCCTCCTCCGCTACCCCTAGACTTGAGCTCTTTTCATAAAGGGGTTTCCTTCCTCCCCTTTCACTGACCTACATGAAGCCTAGGATGTGCAAGCAAACACACGCAATGGTAAAAGAGAGGCAATCACGCCCACAAAAACAAACATCTGTGCCATGGAAAACCAAGATATTCTAAGGAAGCAGAGAGAGCGAGAAGAAATAAAAATTTTGAAATATCACATCGAC
>NC_051407.1:40118077-40118407 GCF_015228065.2 Penaeus monodon
GTTCACCTTTTGGTTCCAGTATCTACATCTACACTTTTCCTGAACTCAAATCCAATTTTTCTCATCCAGATCCATATTTTCGAAGACGGTGACATAGTTCCTGCACGATTCCAACAGTTAGAAAGATTCTAGAATTAGTCAATTACAGCGCCGTAAAAATGACCAATCTTCCTTAACAGGAACTGATGGCCCCCGCCAGGGTTGTCTCCCAAGTGTTGATTAAGTCATTACTCAAGCCGGGATGAGAGCCACACTCCGGCACCGCTGGGCCACCTCTTCACCCCCAATTCAGGACGGAATCATGGCACTGAATGGACGACCTCTGATTCA
>NC_051407.1:40118686-40119190 GCF_015228065.2 Penaeus monodon
GTGCGTGCGCGGGGGCGCGGGCCATGAAACACAGATGACCACAGCAACGGCTCTCGCTCTCCCCCCCCAACACACCTTTCTCTTTTGAACAGTGGATTTGGTGGAGGTTCTGTGGACCTCTAACTGTATTCCAAGGCACCGGCAGACAAAAGGAGTACCGGCAATGAATTCCATCCCTGGGGCCACCGGGCTCTTCCTTAAGGGCGACCTCGTAAGGGCACATGCACGGTGCAAAACTGCAGTACGGCGTCAGGTACGAGACTAATGTTCATCTATTCTATCAATCTGTCCACTAACTTGTCTTTACAGAGCACACACCAACCGTTATAATCTATACAGAAATGCTCTCTATCAAGTTGAATGCCAATAATACCTATATTTAGAATAATTGCAGGTTAAAAAACACTTCAAAATGCAATGGTTTCCAGCCAAAAATGGTCCTGTTATGTGACAATATGTATTAACTATTGAAGGCTACATGTCGTTAATAACACACGAAAATTT
>NC_051407.1:40119255-40119635 GCF_015228065.2 Penaeus monodon
CGAATAAACAGCGTACAATCGAGCCGCATCCGTACAGAGGATGGGAGCACATTCAGCAATCCAATTTCGCAGGCGCCAGTGGAGACTCTTCTTCTCGTCCACGGTCACGCCATCCCTCCACCGGATGGCAGGACTTGAGCACATCACCTTTCAGGATGCACAGTAACTCATGGACAAACAGACGAACAGACGCCCATATGCGTATGCACGGTCACCCCTCATCCTGACACCCGTGATGTTTAGGCCTATATATCACATCTATACACACACTTTCTACAACACAGATATAAGCACAAACATATATGGATCGCGATAAAGCGCACCACGTGAAATACGCAAATATCAAACCTAAGTGCATAACCGATTCCACGCATTCGTCA
>NC_051407.1:40119686-40120245 GCF_015228065.2 Penaeus monodon
TCCGCGTTCTCCGTCGCATGCACACGACCCCTGGTCACGCACTACAGTGACACAAACCGCAACATGCAAATATCCATCTACCTCCAGGAGCCCCGCCCCAGGTGCAGCTGATCCGCGTCACACCTAGAGCTTCCCTTTAAGTCCTCCAGCCAGTCATACCTGCGAAAAAGAAGCAACACGTTAGAGCAGGCAAACAAAGGGATTTATATACTGTACACCTTCTTTAGATTCCGGTCCTCACGTATCGCTACGCCAAAACCAGGAACACACTACTAACTTACTCGTATGGGGTCATAAGGGACGAAGCATGAGCCAGGTAAGACAGCGGTCTCTGTTAAGGGGGTGGTCACAATGCGCTATGTAAGGTCTGGGCAGGATCAATACAAAATGACCGACGAATATTCTCTTGTCCCAGCCTCATCAGGCCAAGTTCTGATAATGGCAAAGCATGTCTATTCTAAGCCAAACATATTCATAGTTTAACAGTACATTAAATTAAAGGTTATGTGCATATTATGCACAGTCAACCGAAAACACACACATGCATATATCACGAACG
>NC_051407.1:40120297-40120651 GCF_015228065.2 Penaeus monodon
ACATTACATTTACTAAATGCTTGAAATAATCCACTTCGGAAGACCTGCAAACTGCCTGAAAACACTGATCCCCGAGTCGCCTTGGCACAACACCGCCTCAGAATAGCGACCGCCACATACCATTACATGCAATATCTCATAATATTTTGCCCATGCTGTGAGGCTGAAAGGAAGGTCCTCGGGCTTTCCCGAATGGAACAAATAACAAATAAAAGATATCACATGTAGGCGGAGCTGTGGTCGTAGGCAAATTCAAGCTGATGTTCTGACGAGCTGCGGAGCAGCAGCCATACACAAATCATGGATAAAGGGGTTGATTCCGAAATTATAGGTAGGCCTATCAAGAAAAGCATG
>NC_051407.1:40121373-40122674 GCF_015228065.2 Penaeus monodon
GAGTCTACATGTCTACTCCAGCGTTTTAGCGTGGGTATCTGTGTCCACGAATGCTTGAAAACCTCAAAGGAAGCGAGTGACTGCCTCTGCTATGACCCGAACCCAAACGCCATTCACAATCCAGAAACCAATCACAAATTCCATAATGGAAGCGGTCCAAACAGTAACCCGAGAAGAGCAAGCCAACCCAACTCCGGCCTCATCTGTCATCATGTGTAAACAGTGACCCATCAAACCCCTCACTGCCGCCCTCGACCCTCACCCCTCTCCACCAGGGCAGCCACATCACATCCACCTTCCTCTATCCACTTTTCCTGCCACCCTCTCCCCTCTCCACAACCACTAGATCCACTTGCCACTTCCTGCCTTAACAATCATGGAGTCAAACACTGCTTCCACTTCGCCCATCACAAGTAATCGATCGGTTGGGCCGCCACTTAAGTACAATGTAATTCCGGTCTATAAACATTACTCGAGTAAGTAAATCCAGATTAAAATGTGTCGATACAAGCCTATGGTTGGGCCAACACGTCCCCCGTCCAGTCTAATTATCGGTG
The DNA here is from genome assembly GCF_015228065.2 of Penaeus monodon. NCBI lineage: Eukaryota > Metazoa > Arthropoda > Malacostraca > Decapoda > Penaeidae > Penaeus > Penaeus monodon. The sequence continues at coordinate 40,121,931 of NC_051407.1, forward strand.
ATACGGCCCAGGCAGCCATAACCGGTCGCGGCGCAGGAGGTCCCACTGCCGGCAACCACAATAAACCGGCCAGAACATTATCCCCCTGACCTCACTCTCCAAACAAACTCTTGATCACTAAACCTTTTAATGATGTAAACACGACTTTCTTTTCCCAATGCCAAGCGTGGGAGGCATTCTGCCAAGACGTCAAACACAATATACACCCGGGTTACGCAGGCCAACAAGGGTAAATCCACACACAAGCACACACAAAATACATGCACACAGTTCTCTTTCTCAAAGTTAGACTGGAACTGTATGCAATCGATACCTGGATGGTTTTCCCTACACGAAATGAAGAAGCATCGTCTCGTTTGCAGTCTTTTTGCCCCGTGTCCAAACCCGAGAAGAAGAAAATAATAAGACAACGTCAAGTTAGCCACCGACGTCTCTGGACGTCCCGACATAAAACATCGTAAACAAAACTTCCATTAATCTTATATTTGGCCAGCCGTGGAATTGGGAAGAGATAAAAAGCCAATAATGGGTCCTTCGCTGGATCGCGTGACTTTTACGGTGGACAGATTTCCAGAAGCGGATTTGCCGATGCAGGAGAGCAACCTCGGTCTGATTAATGAGAAGATGGCGCACACATCATGAGCAGCAGTTTATGCGGGCAGATTGGGCAGCATTCCCTTTGGGGGGGGGCTGGGATTAGATAAGGAGTCCTTTTTGCCTTAGATGTATACAGGATGCGAATAT
>NC_051407.1:40122746-40122993 GCF_015228065.2 Penaeus monodon
AAAAGATCAAGAGGAAAGTAGGACAATTGCGAGAGGGGAAGATGGGGAAATGGTGGGTGGGGGCAGGGTAAAGGAGAAAGATGTAACGGAGGGGAAACAGGGCGTAAGACGTAAGGAAAAGGGAAGGAAGGAAGGGGCGCACTACGAGGAAAAAAGAATAGTGAAAGTGAGAAAGACTGTCAGGGGAAGGTATGTGGGAGAGGACGGGGCAGAGAAGAGAAATGTGAGGTAAGAATAGGGATAGGGT
>NC_051407.1:40123020-40123222 GCF_015228065.2 Penaeus monodon
AAGATGGTAATAAATATGGTGACAAAGATAGGAAAAGAAGAATGGGGTAGAAGGAAGTGAAAACTATGAAGAGAGGGAAAGGGGGAGAAAGAGAGAAGAAACGAAAAGGGGCGATAAAAAAGATTCGGCGAGAGCTGTGAACAAAGGGTAAAAACTAAATTAAAAGACGGAATGGCGTCAAAAAAGCTGAGTAAAATGAACC
>NC_051407.1:40123284-40123935 GCF_015228065.2 Penaeus monodon
AGCACGAGATCTGTGAAGAAACAAGAAGCAAAATCAGAAGATGGTTAAAGAATAATCCAAACGAAGGACAAGAAAGACAGAAGCAATAACAGAAGACCAAGCGAATCTGGGAGACGCGACTCCAGGTTCCTGCACAAGGACAACCTCGAGCACACGTCCCGCACAGAAGGCTCGCCCCCCCCCCCCTCGTCGATTCGCACGTGAGCCAGCGAGCCTCTCGGGCGGGCGCGGGCGAGGGTGAGGGTGAGGCGGGCAACACACCTGGTCGTGCCTGGAGGCGGCGCATATTTTACAGAGGGAACCCGCATTATCAACCATTTACAGGGTACGTATCGCATCAGAGGCCCGCCCGTAGCACACGAGCGACGCATGAAGCATAACTTTATTTTTGTATACATATTTTTTGAGCATCAAATATTTACATTAGCTAAATATGAAAGTTGGATGTCCTCCTGAGCGGCAGCGTGTGGCAACCCGTCGGATGGAGAGGGCGCACTCGGACACACCGTCTGCCGCGCTGCCTCTCGCCCGGCCACGTCTCGCTCAACGCTGAGACAATGCGACTATTTCCTTCGCACATTCCTCATGAAGCGTTCTATGGCATTAAGCGACATCTTATTCCAGCACTAAGTCTACTTTGCTATGCCACGT
>NC_051407.1:40124301-40127512 GCF_015228065.2 Penaeus monodon
CTTTTTATTCTAACCGGTACTCATTTAAAGTCACTCGAACATCAACTAAAGCCGTTGTTTACTCTAACAAGTACTGCGAGAGGCGGTTACCTTTTCCTTCCTCCTCCTCACCATCCACGAGCGGCGGTAAACATCCGGATCCCTTTAATCTGGTGAAGGCAATAAGATGCAAGGAATTCCACCCGGCATTCAAAATACCAACAGGAGGTCCTGGCATTTGTCCAGGCGGCAATTGACCGCGCTCTAAAAAACAAACGGGCATCAATCACGGAACAGGCACTTCACGCCATTTTACCGGCCTTTCCTCTTGCGAAACGTCAATCTCGCCGAAACAAAGTAAAAACGAATAATAAAAGAAAAAAACGAGCGAGAAAACTGTATTACCTGTCTATCACTTGTGGCGAGCTATGCAGCTCTGCCACAGCCATGCGAGGGTCACCGCCGCCACACTGTTTCGTTAACTTTTTCCGAATTCTCGCATTTGAATAAATTCCTTTCATTCTTCTCATTCATTATATTCAAAATAATTCAAAATCACAAGATCAATTAGTAAAAATCGTCTTAATAGAACAGGATAAAAGTTCACTGCTAATTCCACGCTCTTTTGTGCAGCCCCGAGCACCAAATGCAACAGTACTGAACTGTCTGGTCATCTGTGGTGACGACTGCCATGTTTAACAGAACCACGGATAATTACTGGGACAGTGGTGATGCGTGGCAGAACAGCACATAATTAGAATGGTGGAAGTAGCAATTTGTGGCCATTAGCACAAGTGCGATAACCCAAAGACGGCGGTACAAGAGATGCCTACATGTAATAGAAACAAGGTGGCTACTACGCTGGGCCATGTGTGGCTGCTCCAATACAGCCATGGGTAATGACAGCGGTGATACTAAAGCCGTACAACTGTTTTGGAGGCGGTGACATGGCAGCAGATCGCACAAGTCCTGAATTGCGGATTTTGGTGTGATGATAGGAGGCAATGGGGGTCGCCAATCTTGTATTCTGACGAACTCTTTACTATTGCAACAAACAAATAGTAACATTATACAGTATTATAAATATTCTTATCTTTACTCATATTTTACTTTTGTTACAATAACACTTATAACAGGAATAATAATAAATGTAATAGACTATATTAGCAAAACTGATAAAAAAAAATCATGATTAAAATGAATAGTAATAACGATGATAAGAATATTGGAATTACCGCTATTTATAATAACTATTATCGTTATCAATATAATAACATTTAACCAAATCATTATTTTTCAATAATGGATATACAATACCGGTAAGTGAATAAATCTATAAAAGAAATAACACTACAAAACATCAAAACAAATACCTCCGTACCTAAACCCAAGGATATATTGGCGCGGAACCGAACGTGAGCTCAGTTACGTGCACTATACCATACACTCGTGCATCCTTTCCCTTCTTACAAGTTCAGACGCCGTCATTGCCACTGCCTTTCAATTCACCTTTCACACGGCACTCTTATACCTTATTCCATAAACCGGAACTTCTTTCCACAATGTATTATAACCACTTCACGAATTACCCAATTTCCTGTATGTCTCATAATTCATTTACTACATTTTCAGTTCCCTATCAGTCTGCACTATCATCATACTTCGTCTCAAATCGATACACGACCATTGAAAACAAATCCGTTTCAAAGGCAACAAAAATCATTTCAAAATTGACCGTCACAAAAAAAAAAATATACAATAAACATTCCATTCCAAATTCAATGAACACAATAATCTGTTGTGTTTTTGTGAAGCCTGACAAGTGCATCATGGTTATATTTTTTCCAAAACCAGACATCCCAGAATAATTTACATCCCGCTGCCGAACTCGATGAAAAAGAAAATCGGCCGATACACCGCATGCATAATAAAATGACGTGGGATCCGACTGTAGCAAACAGATACGGATTTGTCAATAAAACGTTAAAACCCGATATCCACGATGAAGTGTATAATGTAGTACCATCATTGGGGGGAAGGGACGGGGAAATATTTCAATCCATACAATATGACTTTTTCGTTTGGAATAATCACAAAACAATATCTAAAAAATCTACGCTCTGATTTCAAAGCACGTGATTACGAAACCCAACATAATCCGACCTGAAAATGAGTGGGATGTTGATGTACGATATTTTCGCCTATACTGCGCCTCGTCCAGCCTGTGGTCGTCATTAAGACACCGTCTCTCATCCACACGCACACTCGAGCACCAGCGCATGCAATCGCGCGCAAGGGCATCTGTGTTGAATTAAAGATAAGTCTCGAGATGTATGTAATTACTGATGACAACTACTCTTGCACTTTGCATCTGAATCTTGCCATGATATAACATAACTGCACTTCTTTTCTCTACAGACAGAAGAAGGGTCCTTAAAATTCTCCCCTAATGGCCCTCTCCTTTCGAAATCATTTCGGACTTGAAACCCAAGGCAAATATTACAGAAATAGAAGGATGAGACTCTCACAACGGCCATCAATGCGTTTTCGGAACCACCGGGAGTATATTAACACTTGCCACACATCCGAAGCTCGTTAATGTTAAAAAAGCAGAGAGGAATAGCAGCCTCTTTGAGATCATGCTGAGCTGGCACAGTCCTGGGACCATTAACCCATCAAATGCGGCTTCGACCCCAAGCCATTCAAGCCCTTACTTCAACTCTATGAATATTAAACCCGTAAACAAAAAAGCCTTGTACTTGTTTCTTAAATTAAGGATCCTTTCGAACGAACTTACAAGGGACACCAGTGAACGCCATCCTCTTGAACGACATAATCATAGCACTGTGGTTTAATAACTCGACTCAACTCGTCGTTACAAAGCATAATCAGGCCTCATCTCCATTGTATTCTTGTCTTCCTTAAAAATATTCATTACTGATTGTATATCTCCATCAAGCTCTTCCCAATTCGTTCTCTGCGGCATGAATTTGCTCGACACTGAGCGTGCATACATTTAAGTTTTAGGGTAAATGCCGCCACGTAACCGACACAACAACAAAATCCCATCTCTGCTCGCCCACGCCTTATGCCCTTCCTCGCCGCTGCTCTCGTCAACATCACAATCACCATTCCGAGGCCGTCATTATCATCATCCCAGTGCCAGCACATTCTCATTACCACAGCATCGTCCGGGAGACCTCTCTTCGCCGCCCAGTGATTCTTGCTTGCG
>NC_051407.1:40127563-40129309 GCF_015228065.2 Penaeus monodon
AACACCATCAGTAGCAAAGCGGAAGCCATATAATAACATAGTAATTTTGGCCTAGACATTCATAACGCAAGACAATAGCCGTGGCAAGATAAGAGCTCCGGGCCACTCTCACGCTATTAATCTTTAAAATATTATACGTACGGCACCGCCACGCCATGAATGCTGGATACTGATACGGCGCTTTGAAATAATGGCTCGACATGGAAACATGAGCACGGACATGCATCGGGGTGCGAGTGTGCTGCCACCACACCCTGGCCATGAGATGACCACACCATGGCCATCATTATTAGGCATTCACCTCATACACCGTAATCATAACTCACCCAAACTAAGTTTAAGCCTGATCTCAAAACAACAGATGGCTAAATTATATGCTGTTACTTATATTAGGACATGGGGGAATCGAGGGCTCATTGCGCAAACCCCTGATAAATTTGGAAATCTTAGTAAATATTTTGTACGAACTTCGTCTTATACAGAAACTTGCTACAACGACAATCTCTGCGCTGCCGTGGCATGTCCGTATACCTAGTGCAAGTCATGAAGGTATTGCAATTGCATGTCCCTGACGTCGGGGTAAGGAGCGTGAGACGACCGACAATATGCAGGCTGAGGAGCTGCCGTTTTATTCTCGTCACAGCACACGTACAAGGTATGTGACCCCTTTGCAATAAACACTTCATCCCCTACACGGAAGGAGTAGCAGAAGGCCTCTCTCGCATGCACAGAATCCCTTGCATCCACAGCCAGGGCAGACTGGCCCTAAGACGCCACCTTAAGCACACTTCTCCCACCTCCACATTCTCCTCAAAACTAAGAGGACGGGATTAAAGGTGACGGCCCGCTCCCTCGAGGTCCTCTACACACTACCCAACTTTATAATCGCGCCATCTTTATCACTCGCCCGGGAATTATACCTGCTCTCCTTTTTAGCTCGTCTCATGCGCGCTCCAAATATAACTCATTTTCGGGATAAAAACCTACATGATTATGTTAAAATATATGTATATATCTACACGCGCGTTCTACATACACGCCGCACGTCCGCCAACCACATTACACGCGCTCTACGCCCCAACCGAGAGACGAGCGCTGAAACACGAGGACCCTAGGTGGTCTCAACCTCATAATGAAAGGACAGGTGTTCAGCAGGTGACCAACAGGAAGCAAGGTCACCCTCCTGTCCGCCCACCCTACCGACAGACCCACCCAATTGCCACGCCAGCTGTCAGACCACGCATGATACACCCGGCCGTCATCAGCCTCACACCCAACCAATTTCTGCACGCGCACGCACACGCACTAAAAAAAAATAGCAAACACCACACGCAATGCTAAAACCACTAATCCCTCAAGGCCGAAAGAAAAAAAATATATAGCAATTAACCCCGAAAGTTCTCCCTCCTACGAACACCTGAGGGAGGTACGCACCCAGGAAATGCCGTAAACGAGACGTCTCGCCTCCCGCGTTGACGAGCTGCAAGATCAACATCCGGTCCGCTCGCTTGCAACTTTTCTCTGGTCCAAGAGGAACAGTCAGAGATATCATGGAAAAAATATCAGATATACAAATAATAAACTGATATACGTAAAATCAAACATTTAGAGGGCGAAGAAAGGAGAGGGTAAAGATGGAGGAGGGAGCCAGAGTGAGAGCAGAAGAGAAGAAGGGAAGGTGAAGAGGAAAAGAAGGAACTGGTGGGGTGAGGGGGGTGAGGGGGGGTGCGTGTGCATGGTGTGTGT
>NC_051407.1:40129483-40129854 GCF_015228065.2 Penaeus monodon
CCTGGAGAGTAAAAGAAGTCGAAAGAGAAAAGAGCGACGCGAGCTAATGCCGGCCTCGACCGCGAGTGCCACAGAGGCGCTGCTCTGACCCTTTTATGTTATGGCTTCAGGGCGCCGCGACACCCCGGCCAACCAGGCACCGGGCCCGCGGTGGAGAAGACATGTTCCTACAGATCTCTGACAACAAAGGACTCCGCAGGGTTCTTAGCGAAGCCTCAGCAGGACCCGCCTGCCACATGACAGGTTACGAAGAAGAATCCCCAACGAAAAAAAGGCAAATGCAGAGCCAGGTCAGCGAGAAGGGAACCGGGGAGAAGCCTTGGGCTGGGAATCAACTTCCTCGCCATTCTAGATTTTTATGTCTGTACATT
>NC_051407.1:40131083-40131395 GCF_015228065.2 Penaeus monodon
AACCCGTCCCGCTCACCAATATTGGCTATGTTCGCCTATGTCTTGATCGCCTCTTTCCCTTGCACCATCATTCGTTTTTCCATTCTGACGGTTTCCTATTCGTTTAGTCTGCTGACAGTCCAACCCACACTTTCTCCCTCTTCCATTCTTATGTTCTTCCATTCGTGCCGTCGCCGATATTCACCACATCCTCCCGTCCCCATTTCCATTCACCTTCCTCCTCCACGGCCTTCCTACACACACAAAAAAGGTCTTCTATCCCCTCCACACACCCTAATTAGCCTACCTACTCCACTTATTCTCACTTTTCTC